>NC_056750.1:572148754-572288754 GCF_019279795.1 Protopterus annectens | reverse complement strand
AATCACTCTTTTTATGGACCTAGTAAATCTAAGCTCTCAGTCTCGTGTGACTACATGAGTACTGCAGACTGCATTGAGCATCGGTGATTCAACAGGCATATCATGCAACACATTTGACTCTGCAGAGTATGTTTGTGCTACAGAGGATATCTTCTCAAAGTTAGACATCACCCATGTAATGCATACATTGTGTGCCATTTTTTCAACTTTATGCCACCCTGATTTTCCATCATTTTCAGCTCTGCATTATAGACACCCTGCCAGAGATCACATTAATGAGATTCCTTATGTTGGACATCATGTGCAGAAACAGACAATGGGCATGACAGTGACAGGCCAGCTATAAGTACTTGGAATAACACCTGTTGAATGGCTATGACTTCTGATTGCAGTTTGTGGCAGGATGATCCTATAGTACAAGCAAGGAATCCAAAATCCTCTTGCATTTCTGCCTAGCGATAACTGGCAGCACCAAATTGGGGGCCCCCTATGAAAGTCCCCATTATGTGGTGAATATCTGGCACTGTCTTACCAGGGCAGACACAGATGCCATTAGCGTACATCACTCTGGTGAGCAGTACAGGCACCATTACATTCACGTGTGGAGGCCCCATCCTGACTTTCTGAGCTATTTGTGCAATGCTGCACATAAAGCAGCAGAGGTTAGCATTTCCTTTTTATAGACACAGGCACTTAGAATCCAATTTCTCTATAAAACAACCTTTGATATATCTTGATTATGTGGATGCATGGCAAGCACCTGGTTTGTGAGTTGAGGAGCACTGTTCTGTGAGATTACACCAAGATTGTAGTTCTTGGCCAAATAGCACCCAAGCAACCCTGCTATGAACCCCATTAATGTGGTTTGCACACAGAGGAGCATTGCTCCAACAGTGTTGCACTTTCAATTAAGTAAGAATCAAGTAAATCCATTTTGTGCCCTCCTGGTATGACTTCTCTTGTAATCCATGGAGTAAGTATCTGAGACTATGGATAAGCAATTTCCTCCTGTCTCTACAGCCAGCTTGATGGAAATGAGCATCCTGAGACAATGTAGCAATTGTCACACATTTACAACCACTTAATTCTTAAACAATGGGATACAATGTGTGAGATGTAATTATGCATTGTCAGTGGAGGCAAAGCTCTCACATACAGCCACTACAATTACCAAACAGATTGTTAGAAACACACAGCACCACCTTCTACCTACAACTCACACAAAAGACCAAGAACATAGGCTTACATAAGCTAAGGGTTTTAAAAGTAATCTACCCAAACACCAAAGGCTTCCTATGATGCAGCTATAACAATAAGTATCCTCAGCAACCCCACAAACATTCTACCAAAGCAACCTCCAGCACGACACATACAGCTTCATCTCATCGTGTCTCATTTCATAAGTCCATAATGGAAACCTCCACACAAATACATTTTCTAACTGTAGGAGATTTCATCATGAAACATACATGAGGAGAGGGTTATGGACAGCTGCTTGTCATGGGCTAGGTTCCACCAGATCATACACTCACTCAGGTCATTGAACGACAAGTACCAGTATGACTCTGTCATTCTACTTGTGGATGTAAGTGCCCAATGACGTACCTCTCTGGACTATATGAAGACAGACATGATGGAGTTCTCAGACTATATATCCCAGCCTGGTATGATCCGAGCATTGAGCAGCATTCTACCTTCACCAAGGATGGCACTACAATATGAGCAGAAGATAACGGACTACAATATTTGTCAGCTTGGAAGATTATGCTTGACAGACCACACTGTTTTGCCAGGGATGGTTTGCACCTGTCCAATTTAGGCTTTTGAATACTGAATAAAACTCTAACCCCATAGTGCCTTTTTTTAGTCAATGCCAACCTAATAAATCTTCTATCGTAGCAAAACTAACCCATGATAATATAAAGTCTAAACAAAAAAACTCCACTCCCCGCAAGCTCTCCTCATCCTGGAGAATGTAGATGTCTATGCAGTATGGAGACATGGTTTAAAGCCATGGACAACACCCCATCTATAATGGCTTTCACACATTTAAACCAGTTCCTGCAAAGTAATGAACAAAAGGTGGAAGTGTTTCAAAATTCACCAAAATCAGACAGTATCTCAAGACTGGTCAAGCAGTATGATGTACTTAAACTTCTCTATGTCCAACTCACAATAAGCAAAGCCTCACGCCATATCATTGCAAGCTATAGGTCTCTCTCTATGATCCAGGATACCCAAACTGCATACCTAAACCAAAGGCAAATCTGGTTCAACTAACACACTGTGCCGATCCCATGAACTATCACCCCACCCCCCAGCTCTTCAAGTGAATAAAAGACTTCTGCAAAACTACTGAAAGTCTATTTTGTAAGTGACCCAGTCCATGCACCCCACCCCCCAGCTCTTCAAGTGAAGAGCAAAAAATAAATAAATAAATAAAATCTGCAGTCTGCTACCTAGGGATCCTGAAAAGCAAGTGCCAATTAGATCCTGTTTCTGTGCCCTGCCCTGAACCTCCTTTCTCAGATTTTACTTGGGGGGGGGGGGGAGAAAGCAACAAATCTTGCTATAGGATTGCCACATTTTCAAATGCTTGAACTGGGATTTTTTTTATAGAAACATGAGATTTTGAAGGACAAAATATACCCACAGCCAGTGCAAAAGAATGAGCTTCATATTTTGCCAAAACAAAAGCATGTTCTTGCAGTATTTAAGTTACTTATGCTACTTCATATTACATTTAGGTGTTTCAGATACAAAATAACTGCTTTATGTAACTACTAAAGAAAATTTATGCAATAATTTTTGTCCTAAAATCGCAGGATGATTGCTGTTTTTTTAGTTTTCTTCACAGGACACAACAGCCCAAAAGGGACAGGTGGCAACCCCATTTTGTTAGAGTTTATGCCCCATGTGGAGCACCACAGCACTCAGGTTTCAGTAAACAAAAAACAAAAAAACAAACATGTTTTGCTTTTCAACTGTAGCAAACTGCTACATTTATAGCAGTCAGTTGTTTCAGTTTATACTCCACAGGAGTATTACAGATCTTAGTTTAAAAAAGGAGAAACAAATCTTTTTTTTTTTTTTTCTTTTGTACTGTAGCAAAGTGCTTGGTACAAATGTAGCAATACAGTTTGGTTTCACCAAATGCAGATTGTGCCTACTCACCTTTTCAAGGAGTCATCCAAGCTACAGACAAGGACAAATTGCTACACACTGCCTATCATGACCTGGATAAGCATATGACACTATTCCCCATTTGGGCATTGATGGGAAACTCATGAAACTAGGACTAAACCCCTATGTCACCTGTTGCATAGCCAACTGGCTTATGGATAAGACACAGGAAGTCAAGATAGGGAACCTTACCTCCAGAAAAAGGTCAGTTACTATAGATGAACCCCTCAGGGCTCAGTGCTAAGACTGCTCCTTTTTGGCATCTACTTTTCAGTAGTCAAAGCTAATGTCAAAGGCCTTTTTTGACCAGGTTTGTAGAAAACTGCATAAACTAATATCCTTCATGAGGGCTTATTGCAAACTAATAAGTGGTGACAGAGCCATGGTCTGAAACTGAATGTCAAAAATGTATAATAGCATCCTTTGGAAACTTGGCCACCCCAGGGAATTATTACATAGACATAATATTCAGTGGTTAGGCATTTGGGAACATATATAGACAGTGACTTGACCTTTAAGCATCTTAAGTCTACTGTTGTTGGGAAATCATCCTATATTGTGCAACTTACAAGCAAGGGTATGGCATCCAGGTCTGAGTATGTTGTTGTCCTGTTGTACTCGGCCTTCATTAGGTGAATAGGTGAGTACAATGCTCCTTTTGATATATACCTGAATAGGCACATGCAACGACTGGAATTCCCATTGAGGGCCCTGCCAAAAGGAATACAGAGCATTAACCATGAGGAATATGCAGACTGCTTCAAAGCTTTATCTCCATACTCAGTGTCCTACAGGCTAATGAAAGGTGGTCTGTGCCTGGCTCGCAAGGCATCACGATTCAGTACTAATGGACTTGTTGTACATCCACAAGTTGAATACAATTAGGAATACCTAACTGTGGGACTTAAACCTTGTTTGCAGTATAACTAGAACATATTGGAAGGACAGATATGTGACTCAAAGACTACTCTTACTCCGAAACATGCCTCCAATCTGTGTGAAATAGAGTTTGTTCCTGATCTCATTCAAATGTAACCTGATCTAATGGATAGGGAATCAGAAATTTAGCCCTGGACTGGCATCTATGCCCTGTTAGAAAGAGGCAGCTTATAAATTCTTTGCAACTAAACCCAACAGGTAATTTATCCTGTCATTTACAAATGGGAAAATATGACAAGCTTAAAAAGGCCTCCTGCAGCTGTTACTCTATAAATCACTTATGAAGCTATGATGGGCAGAAAAGGTCAAAGTAAAGACACCCGAGATGTAGTGGAAGTCTCTACCTAGTCTATAGAGATAATTTGTTTCCTACAGAATAGATACTAGGCATGCTACTACATGTTATGTTTCACTCTACAGCTCCAGAGGCCATACAGGACATTGTCTTCCATATCAATATAACTATTTTAAAAAATGATCATACTGAATTAGTTATGTGGCTGCAACATAGATATCAGTCACCCTGCAGTGATAAGTGTGGGTATGTTTAGATGTACACATTTGCTGCTGAAGTTTGGGTGCCATTCAGAGTGTGGCAAAACAGCTATTCAGGCAGTGTGTGTGTGTGTGTGTGTGTGTGTGTGTGTGTGTGTGTGTGTGTGTGTGTGTGTGACAACTGCCGTTTTAGGCCTGTGAACATGCAAATGTTAGAGTATAGGATAGGCATATAGCAAGTTATCCAGGGCTCACAAAGATATCCCAGAACTTTCTAGACAGATGAGCACTCCTACACCCTACTATTATCAGCACAGGTAGCATACTGTCAGAACCACCTTCCTAAGACAGCACATCGCAGCATAGCATTCTTTACATATGAAATACCCTTGCAGCTATTCAGCTTTTTAGATGTTGGCACTTGTGCTTACAATTTATATGATATGGGTAATGACTGTATTTCATATAGCTAGTATACTGATATTATACCAATCCCACCCACCACCCCCATCCTTTGCCTCTGTCCTTTCTTTTTAACTTATTTTGATATGTTTGTTATGTAATTTTCCTCCTTTTATTTTACAATTATGTACAACAACTGCCATGGCAGTGCTAGTCACTGAACTGTAGTCCACAATCACCCAGCTGGCCCAGCCAGCCCCTACATTTCCCCAAGTAACATCCCAAGTCACCTTTCCAATGGCTACAGAGGGAGATAGTAAGAAGGCTGTCTTTCCTGCCCCTGGTGGTGCTTCACTGGCTAGGAATGCTATTGTTACCATGGAGAGGCAGTCAAGCAGCAGCTGGATGCCCATTGGCCTCCTGGAATGTGTCCTCTTGTGACAGGTAGAATTGCATCATTCGCCACCCCTGCCAATAACAGCTCAGGCAGGACTCAGTGGGGAGAGTAGTCAAAGTGCTGCCTATCCTCCATCTCAGTATCACATGTTTAGGGGTTGGTGTAATAGTTAAGATGTTTACTTCACAGACAAAAGGTACAGGGTTTGGTTCCCATCTTTGCAAAAGAAATTGGGTATGCATAAATTGGCCCACAAAGGCAGCTAGCCTAGTACCTACCTTTAACCTTATGAACATGTACAATGTAATATAGAAGACCTGACCACCCTATCCCTGATGTACCCATTTCTTTTGTGTCACTGGCTTCCCATGTTTGTTGTCCAGTCCTCCCTATCACCAGTCTCCTCCCTTAGTTTGCTTTATATCTGTGACTCTACTATATGCCCCCTCCTTCAATGCATTAGGACATCCCATGACAATCATTTGTCTTTGTTACATGTTTGTGCATTTTTCCCTGCTACCTATCCTCAAACTCTTTATCATACCTTTGACTTCTCTTGCATCTTTCACCAGCCTCCCATAAATAAATGGGCATTTGTCCCAGAAAACAGTTTTACCCTCCCTCCCTGACTGCCTCACATTCTTAACTTCCTTTGTCTCCCTTTGTGTGTTTTCCTCAGTTTCCTGCCTCCTTTTTTCCTACTGTCCTATAATCCAATTTCCATCCTTAAATATGATTAAATGATTAAAAACAGATTTAGGCAGTGAGATAGCCCCTTTAAAGTAGCATTCAGTTTGTTTCTTTTACTCTTGTTTTTTTAACTTTGTGATAAATTAAAAGTAAATATACTTCACTTTCTCTTGTAAGACAAAAACAAGTAATTAAGAAGTGTGGTGAAGTTGGAACTCAGAGCTGTTGTATGTTGGTGCAGCAGATTAAAGATGCATAAAAGTATAATGACAAATAATTATAACATTATAAATAATCATTCAAAATTTGAAAAAAACTCTAGGATTCATAAACATTGTATGTAATTGTAACGCTGGTACATGGTACAGGGTGCCTGTGCTGATGCATGGGACACCGTGGGTGATTACCATAAGAATGTGCTTGTGGAAATCATCATGCAATTCAGAGAGATGCAAATTAGATGATATGAGGTATTTCCACACTGAGACTAATGCATCTCAGAATCATTGGTTGCCATGATCCCATTAAAGGCCCTTTCAGCTGCAGCCTTACTGCACATATATGCTCTGTCAGTGTAAACACTTTGGCAAGTCAGGAAGTTATAAAGCTTACCATATTATCAACAATCACCTTTCATTTTTTCATATATTTAAATCATTCTGATGGCCTCTGTTTTCAGGGTCATCCATATTCTCATTTAGAAGCATGTTTTACTTAAGAACATCAGTTGAATTGCCTATTTTCCATTTTTAATACATCAAAAAGTTAATTTAAGGGAAAAAAAAGCTTATCTTTAGTTTGTTGTTCCCGTTGCTAAACCAGGCTTGTAAGCAAATCATTCTGCTGTTTGTTTTCTTGCAAGGTAGCCATGCTGGATTCTTTGATCACTTCTGTCAGTATTAAACACATTCAAAATTATGAACGTTCGATCATATCGATTACTCTCAACTGCTCGTATGTGACGACTTGTTGATTCAAAAACATTGAGGTATTGTGATCTGATTTAAATACAAATCTCTATAAACAAATTTAGATCAATATTAAATACAATTTAGGGTACATGAAATTACTGGACATGTGGACTTTCTGTTAGAGTGCTGAAGCAAATGTATTTTTCTTAAAGGTATGCAGTGATGTTCTCAAATTCATAATGTAGTGAAATATTTAATGGCACAGTTGGGGGGGTCATTATTGTTTTGATGCAGAATGATGAGATTAAAGAAGTTTGTTGGGTGTCCTTATTATCTACAACCTAATTTACAGATTATCTGCAACACTGTATAAAATATATACAGATGTGAAGAGAGATGATGCTCCATATAGTGTTTCAGGGATAAGGCATGTTAGCTACTGTTTGCCTTGCTGTTGTACTTTGGTAATAACTAATGATATGCAATCAACCTAGTTGTTGAATGAATTTTTAAAAAGTAGATTCTAAATGTGTTTCAGTTAACAAACTTAAGTGCCAAGATAATGTTGACAAATTGCATATTAGGGCTTTTTTTCAATGGTGTTATTGTCATTGAGTATCCAAACTGTTATTAACTTTATACCTTTGTTTTGTTAGAGTTAAGAACATGCTCGAGTCCTTTAGCAGTGACTCAGATGAAAAGAATGTTTGTTATAAATTACGGTGGACTTCAGTGTTTATAACTGATGAACAAACATAGTTGGAGTCCTCAGCAGTCTGAATGAGTTTAAAATAAATTTTGGAAACACAGGGATATGGTAAAGGTCTGTAGGAGAATTATAGGGCTGTTATTCCACCATATTAACCTAGAATCTAGTCTACAGTACAGGTGGCAACTAATCTAAACTAATATCTGATGATTTAGGCCAAAGAGAGACAGCCATTAAATTAACAAGGAATGGTCTATAGTATCAGAGATCGTGCAAAGCTCAAAGATAAAGTCCACATAGCTTCCATTGTTAACATCCAGCTAAGTAAGGGTGAGGAATATGCTGACAGTTGTGACACACTGATTTGTACAAGGAATTCTAATATCAATGATACTGTGATAATAAAACAGTGGAACAAAATGTTGAGAGCAGTGAGGAATTTTCTGCTTTAGGAATAGGTACTACAAGATTTCTTTCCCGATTGATAGGAAGGTGCTGTCTAAGATAGTCATGTGAAGAGGATGGCTATATGCATATTTTCTGCACCACCAGCTAACAGGAAATATTTTGATAGAAGACAATGTGTCCTGTTCCACATATGCTGCACTGCCCACCAGCATCACTTAAATGACTTCCTGTTTGCCCTATCCACAGGTAGCTGAGCCATACACTCCCTGATTCCTCCTCATCTGCTCAGGAAATTAACTGTCTTAGGATTGCAAAAGCTCTCTTTATCCAGACTCTCACAGCTATGCTGTAGGACTTCTGGGGCTACCAACCCTAATTGCTCTAAATCTGAAGATGTACCTACTGTCCTATGCCTGGATATGCCCCAGTCCTCTTACAGTGTATTGTGTGTCTGCTGTCGTATGTGGTCTCATTTCACACCTCATTTGTTAATTTGCCCTTCACCATTCAGGAGTTTGTCTCCTATATCTTTTGTTACTTGGTCTGCTTTACAACTTGCTTGTCAAAGCATGTTGCTGTTTATATGCCACAGCATGCTGCCCCATATGTATCACTGCGCACTCTTTCTGTTAGCTGTTACACAGCATGTTGCCATGTATGTATCACTGCAAACCATTTCTATTAGCTGTTACACAGCATGTTGCCCCATATGTATCACTGCACATTGTTTCTGTTAGCTGTTACACAGCATGTTGCCCCATATGTATCACTGCGCACCATTTCTGTTAGCTGTTACAAAGCATGTTGTCGGTATGTATCACTGCACTCTGTTTTTTTAGCTGTTACACAGCATGTTGCCCCATATGTATCAGTGCACAAGTTGCTGTTAGCTGTTATATAGCATGTTGCCCCTATGTATCACTGCATACCATTTATGTTAGCTGTTGTACAGCATGTTGCCCTGTATGTATCACTGCACATCTTTTCTGTTGGCTGTTGTACAGCATGTTGCCCTGTATGTATCACTGCATACCATTTCTGTTGGCTGTTATACAGCATGTTGCCCTGTATCACTGCATACCATTTCTGTTAGATGTTATACAGCATGTTGCCCCATATGTATCCCTGCATACCTTTTCTGTTAGCTGTTATACAGCATGTTGCCCCATACGTATCACTGCATACTGTTTTTGTTAGCTGTTATACTGCATGTTGTCCCGTATGTCTCATGGCACATTGTTTCTGTTAGCCGTTATACCCTAACATCCTGTTTTTAGGTATATGCCTTATGGTACATGTTCCACTCTGGTAGTTGGCAGTACCATAATTATGATCTACATATTTATTTATTTTATTCATTTTTTTATTTGTATCTGTTAACAGAATAAACCCACAAGGCACAAGTGTCTATTTTCAGGGCTAACCCAGAAACGTTGCCAGTTTAGATGACTTGCTTTGAGTCACAAAACATGCATATGGATCCTGAAGGAATCAACCATAGAGCTAAAGGATGAATAATTAAGTGCACATAGCCTTACTGTATGCAAATCTACTGGAGGCACACACTGTTCCTTTTTACAATGCTGTGGAGCTTTTTTTCATAGGCTCATAGGAGGTTACTAGGCTAATGGCCCTGGGGCCCTTAGAAGCCTAGCCAAGAGTTTATGATGGAATATTGTTGGTTTTCACTTGGTCTCCACTGATCTAGTTTGTTTACACTATCATTATTGTTTGACAGTGATGCATCATTATGTTGACATACATTGCCATCATACCTCTAAATCCCTTAGCACACTGGTTTCTAGCCCAGAAAATGTAGTTTATTGGCCATTTCAGCAGTTTTTCCATCCCTTTCAACTTTCTGGTTTATAAGCCCATGTTTGCATGGGTTTGCACTTGTTTAAGCTCCATGGATCCAATTTTGGCATCCTGCAGACTACAAGAACAACAATAAAGAGAAAGAAATACTCTAAGTGCCTCCATTTTGACTTTTTCTTAATTTACTGCTCTCTGCACTTGTTTTTTTGTTGTTGTTTTTAACTTATCTGCATTTATTTAAACTGCATTTGCCTTAATACTGATACTCACTCAAGTGTGCTAGCTTTTACTGCATTTAAAGTGTTTTTGCTACTGTTTTAACTGCTTTTCTGCAAAAAAAAAAGTTATAAGCTTATTTCCCACCTTTCCTGTAACTAGTGTAGCCCAGGTACAGATTTGCTGTATCCAGGACTGTTTTGTAAATTTCTGAGCCCCCCAGACCTTTCTAAGTTGGAAGGCAGCCTTCTAGCTTATCAGTGGGAGTGGTGAGCACTAGGTAGCCTATCTACCACAAGAAGAGTGGTTTCTGGCCCAGAAATTGTAGATTTTGGCCATTTGGGCAGCTTTTCCATCCCTTTTAATTTCTGGTTTAAAAGCCCATGTTTGCATGGGTTTGCACACTGCAGGTCAGCTGAGGTAAAGTATTACCGGTGCCAGAAAGTCTGCTCTTCAATTTTTCCCTTAGAACGTGCTTTTTTTTTTTTTACTTCTTGCACTTCGATTAGCTTAATCGGCTAGCACTTCAACAGGCTTTTGTAGCATTTATTGTAGCACACTTAGGTGCTATCAGCACTAGCTGCCCCTACCCAGTAACAGCACCAGTACTTATTAGTTATGACCACCCCTCCTGGTATGATTGTAGGGCAATTTTGCGTGCTTTCACCTGCTAACCTGGTGCACTTGGGCATTCTGAGACAGTGTGGCAACTGTCTAATGTACACAGACAACCCTCTCCTCTTACCTACCAACAGTCATACATGTGAGAGATGCACTTATATCACCAAACTGGAAGCAGTGCACGCTCCAGCAAAGACCAGACTAGTTGGTCAAGAGGAGAAGGTCAACACCTGCAACTCACTACATAGAACACACAGCCCTCCAAAACACCAACCATCACAACCCACACATAGAAACACAAACCATACACCCACCTTCACCTTTTACCCAAACAACAGGGACCCCTGAGACAGAAACACACTCGACAACCACAACACCAACGTCAGAACACATAGCTCACCACCACAGTGTGCCCCTCAACGTAAGCCCTTAAGGCAAAGCACTATCCCCATTGTACTAATCACAGGAGACTTAATTGTGAGGCACAGTGATGTCCCACTCACTAGGTTGAACAAGGAGAAGGTGACAGTCAGTTGTCTATCAGGTGCCAGGATCTGCCACATAACACATGCACTCAGGTCACTCCACATCAAGTACAAATAGGACTCAGTCATTGTCCATGTGAGTGTGAATGACCTGAGACGTGCCTCCCTAGACTTCATGAAAAAAGATGTGATGGAACTCTCAGATTATGTGGCCCAAGCAGGTATGACCCTAGCCCTAAGCAGTATTCTACTACCACCCAGAATGATACCACAGTACGAGCAGCAAATGATTGACTTCAACAACTGGCTAAGTTTCTGGTGTCATTCTAAGGGGATACAGTATCTGTCTGCCTGGGATGACATGATCAACAGACCTTGATGCTTTGTCAGAAACGGCCTGCATCTGTCACCCCTGGGATTCTTGGTATTGGCTAAGGCTCTTGCCACCCCTATTGTGCCTTTTTAGGCAGTGTGTTCCAAAGACCAAAATTCCACTGTAGCAGTTACAAACAAATGCAATCCGAGGGTCATGCTTCTCAGTGCTAGAAATCTAAATATCAAGATGCACTTGCTCAAAGTTCTCCTCAAAATGGAGAATGTCGACATCTGTGCTGTAACAAAGACCTGGTTTAAGAGGCAGAAAGCAACCCTGCATTTCCAGGCTACAACTCATTCAATACCTTTCAGCCCCAGAATATGAACGGAAGCTCCAAAGGTGGTGGTGTCTCCATATTCTTAAAGGATATGCACACCTCTAGACTGGTAGCCCAGCATAATGCATCTGAGATACTTCAGGTACAACTAACACTGGGTAATACAGTGATACAAGTCATAGCCTGCTACAGAACCCCAAACATATCAGTAAACTCTCACTCCAAGTACCTAAGCACCCTGGAATCTATCCAGGTCCAACTCAATGCTCTCATACTGGGTGACTTCAACTACCCTTCCATCAACTGGGAAAAACTATTCAAGTACCAATGTATAGGCCCAATTCTTTATGGAATTTATCAATTCCAATGTCCTGGACCAGCTCATTCTGACCCCCACTAAAGGGAGCAACATCCTCAACCTGGTTATCACCAACATGAGAGACCATTGCTCCACACCTATAGTCAATTCCTCCCTGGTTAAATCAGACCACAAACTGATCACCATGGAAATCTCCATCTCAGCTACAACCCCTGCTAAAGTGACCACCATGAAAAACTTCTCTAAAGCTGACTTTGGGCTCCTAAAAACAGAAGTGGCTAACTTCTTGGCACCAATGCCAGTGGAAAATAGCTGCATGACTGCCGAATCTTACACCAATGCACTATATGAGCATGTACACAAATGCATGGACCTTGCCATATCAAATAGAACTAAGACACTCTCCTCCAAAAAAAGGAAGCCAATCTGGTAGTTCCCAGCCATAAGTAAACTCTACAACAGAAAAAAGAAACTGTTGCAGAAAAAAATAAAGTCACAAGACTGGAAAACCTCCCTTGTCAGTCTCAGCAATAAAACTGAGATCCCTTATCAAATCCTCTAAAGCCAGCTATGAAGGCAGAATTGCAGCTGATACCAAAAATAACCACAAAGCCTTCTATAGCTATATCAAAAACCACCAAGGCAATACCCAGATTTGCTCTGAGTTATTGCACAATAGCACCTCCTATACTGAGGCAACAGATATAGCTGACAGATTCAGTGCCAACTTTATCCCTCCCCCCCAAGGGCCCTGTCATAATACCAGAAGAAAGCCTGGTACCCACCATGTCTGCAGCACAGGTAAAAGCTGCATTGTCCAAAGCCAAGAATACAGCATCCATGGGACCTGATAATATCCCTGGCTGTGTCCTACATGAGCTACAAAACAAACTGGCACATCTGTGTTCTGTGTTCAATCACAGCCTTAACTCAGACTATGTCCCTAATCAATGGTGCACTGCTCCATATAGGGGGAGCAACTACAGACCCTGGGAACTATTGCCCCATTAGCCTGATGAGTCTGGTATGCAAAGCTATGGAGTGCATTATCATGGACCTGCTTAACAAAGATATAGGCAATCTCCAAACTCTTGACCCCACACAGTTTGGTTTTGTTAAAGGGAGATACTGCCTGCTCACCTGGTTGACTTCTTCGAGGCAGTCACCAAGGCTGTAGATGAGGGTAAGGCAGTGCATACAGCCTACCTCGACCTGGCCAAGGCCTTTGATACCATTCCCCACTCAGGTATCATTGATAAACTCACCAAACTAGGCACCAATCTTTACATCACTAGGTGGGTTGCAAATTGACTCAGAGACAGGACCCACAGAGTGAAAGCTGTGGATTCCAAGTCAGACTGTCGACCAGTCATGAGTGGAGTCCCACAGGGCTCGGTCCTGGACCATCTCCTGTTTGGCATCTACTTCTCAAAAGTCCAGGCCAACAGGATGACTCTGACTGACCAAGTTTACTGATGACTGCAAGCTAGGAGTCATTATCAACTCCTCAAGTGATGCAGACATCCTACAAAAGGGCTTCTCTGAGACCAATAACTGGTGTCAGAACCATGGCCTGAAGCTTAACACCAAAAAATGCTTTTTCATCCTCTTTGGAAAAAACTCAGTTCTCATGAATTACCACATTGATGGGAGCCCACTGAACACTGAAGGGGCCATAAGAGATCTGGGCACCGAGGTTGACAGCTATCTCACCTTCGACCACCACATTGCCACAGTGGTCAGAAAGTCCATCTACGTGGCACATCTTATAACCAAAGGTTTTGCATCCAGGAAGAAAGAGGTCATCATCCCTCTCTACTCATCCCTCATTAGACCAATCATCGAATATAACACCCCATTTGGCATGTGCATGACCACACATCTACAACAGCTGGAGAAGCCACAAAAGTACCTCACAAAAAGGATCCTAGGCCTTACACATGTCCTACATGGACAGACTCAAGAAACTTCAGCTGTTCTCGGTCTGTTATCATCTACTTAAAAGTGATCTCTGCTTGACTTACAAAGCCATGTCCAACCCAGCCCTACTTTAATTGCTACACCTAAAGAAATCCCAATCCCCCGCACCACATACTCCAGAGATCACAACCTCATTACCACAATTAACAGAACATGCTGGAGGGACAGGTTCATCTCCCAAATACTGCCCTTACTCTGGAATAAGCTTCCCATTCCTGTCAAGCAGGGCACCTCATTGGCCCTCTTCAAGAGAAATCTTGATGAGTGGATGGGTAAAAAAGTTCACCCCAGGGATCACTCCAGTTCCCCTACTGGATAGTGGCACTGAGAACTAACATTGGGTGGCATGGTGCCTGGGCAATTTTTGGGGGGCTAGGCTTGTAAAGGCTCCAGGGCCATTAGCCTAGTACACCTATGAATAAGAGGGGGTCAAAAGCCCAAAATAGGGACAGATTTTAAATACTGCTCTCATAAACTTAGAAAGTTACTAGAATAACATCCTTTCTGTTAGTGTGCATTTTCTGAAGAATATGAAGTCTGAAACTCAAATGTCTGTCAATTTTAGTCACTTCAGTCCTCAATGATTTTGCAGAAAACCACACATTTTATGATAAAGAGGGGAAAAATATGAGGCAAAATGTGGGCATTCTACAAAAAATCTGGACAGTTGAGAGGTATGATTACCATTTGCAAAGCACAGCCACGAGGAGTAAGTGCAGAGTCATGATTTGGCAGTTGTTCATAAGAAATTGTGTGTAAGATGGCTGGCAAAGTGTAAAAAGAGTGTCAGCTTGAGCTGCAAGTCAGTTTAGACAGAGTGAAACTGTCCTGTTTACAGTAAGGAGATAACTAAAGTAATGAAAATGGCCAGCTTTTTTTGTTTTATTGAATCACTGAAATTGTTCTTTTTTGATTACTGAGAAAATGCATCTGAGCCATGCAAACCCCTTTTTTATTTGTTCTTTAAAGTAAGCGCAGACTTTCCTTTGCATAGGCTTGCATTTGTTGTAGATGAATCATTAGATTCTTGGGTAGATTTATTGTTACTTGATTGTCAGGCACTACTTGCTCTGTATGTTAACAAATGAAAACGGGTCTGCCTTCTGAAGACAGCCTACCAGAGTTCATTTGTGACCTAATGGCTTAAGGGAGATAACAGTGACTGAGGTCTGTGAATTTAAAAGAAGTGAAACAAGATATCTGCCTTTCAAAAAGCTGTTAAAGCCCAGCAAAATAAAGTAAGAGAAACGTGGAGAGATAAGGGCTCTTACAGGCAGTGGACGTTTTTTTTCTAAGTTCTTGTCTCAATCTGGATATTACAAGGAGACACAAAGCCTGGGATTTCATAAAAAAAAAAAAAAAAAAATTTTCCTTTCTGTGATGACATTTCAGATCCGCTTGCAATCCATTTAGGAATAACTTTTCATGCTGACACATGTTAAGAGGCAGACTACCACAGGGCATACACTGCCTTAAAACTTCTTTATTTTTTTTTTAGGTGTCTAAAATCACCGATCAGACTATTAAAATATAGCTTAAAAAGGAAAAAAAGAACAAACAGTAAGTACTACAATAATAAGCAACATTACTTAAAAAACAACATCTATGAAGAAATCTTAACAGACCTTGTTAATGACATCTCTTTTCTCTGTCTCCCTCTCTCTCTCTTTGCCATGCCTAATAACAGAAGGTGACCATTTTCATAAGAATTTAACCAAATAAACAAAATAATTCCAAATCATACCTCTCATCGTCTTAGTGGTAGAAATCTGGCTAAAGTCTGGCAAAATGGGGGGGAGCCCCAAAAATAAGTTTATAAGCTTAGAAAGTTGCTAGAATAACAAGGTTTGTGTTAACATGCATGTTCTGAAGGATTTGAAGTCTGAAACTCAAATGTATGTCATTATTTAGTGACTTTAATACTCAGATCATCCCCAGTGATTTTTCAGTAAATCACAAATTTTATGAGGAACTCACTACAGATATGAAGCAAAAATCTGGACATTCTGCGAAAATCTGGAAAGTTGAGAGGTATGTTCTGAACTAAAGTCTCAAGTAAATTCCTGAGAATAGCTAGCCATCTCTAGTCTAGTGTATTATATTCCCTGCCTTCGTGAACTGAACCACAGGCCATCTTGATTCCTGTTCCAGTTCCTTAAAATTAACTAAGCTCCCACCATTTTCATGTTAGCCAAGGCTGAATGTTATGTAGGAGAGACAAGCTACCAGTCAAAGATCTGAGAAGGTTATGTCTTTTACAGAATGTAGCATGATTTTTTTATAATACAACCACTGCCAATTTCCATAGCTTATTCTGCAATTTTAAATGAGAGTTTAACCAAAGTTAAACAATGGGGAAAAACTTCAGAGAGGTTGCTGCAGCCACAATTTTTTCTTCCAAAATAAATTAAAAATTAATGCCACTCCACACCGTTTAGAGCCAGATTACAGATCCTCTTAGAAATGTATGAGTGTATTTGCTTTCAGGATGTGGGATAAACTATTATGCATACTAAACAGGTCCAGCTGCGAGTTGTAAGGTTGTGGCAAAAATGAGCCTTTTAGCATGATCATGGGAAACAAGTGATGCACAGAAACATTAGATGTCTTGAGGAAAGTTCTCATAATGGCTATTTTTCATATCTCTGAATTAATAAGTGATTACCATAAGCAGTAACAGGCCTTTTTTGTTGCCTTTGCAGTAATCACCTCTGCAGCCGATGCATTGAGTTAACACTGGCACTCCTCTCATTCATTTCCCTAAACACACACACACACACACACACACACACACACACACACACACACACACACACAGCCATACCTCATAAATGTCACAAGTTAGAACGTCTCCATCAATCACAAAAGATTAGATGCAGTCAGTAATTCCAGACATTAGAGTTTCATTATTTTTATTCAGAGATGCAGGACCTGTTGCTCTGTTAACTTTTAGTAGAGTAATGTTGCAAAAGATTGCCTAGTGTGCCCTCCTGGGCATTGCTTGGAATTCCTAACATGACACTCATCCATTACGGAAAAGTACAGTCAGTCAATAATGCCAGGCATTATTACTACTGTATTGTTTTCATGCACAGATCCTTGCTGCAAAATCCATTATTAGCATTATCAGTGATGTACAGAAGTATGTTTCCCTGGTGTCTAGGTCCCTCTCCCATATTTCTCAACTGTACAGATTTTTGCCTTGTATTAGTGGTTAGTTTTTCACAAAATTGTGGTTTTCTGTCATATCACTGGCAAAATCTGCTATGTTATAAACTTTGTTTGTAACAACAATATTTAAAACTCTCCTTATTTGTGGGCCTTTGTCCCCCATTATTTATGGCTTTGCCCAGATTTCTTGCCCCAAGAGGTTGAGAGGATGCTCCCCCCCAATATTACAACTACTGCTTATTAGTCTAAAGGGAGTTTATGAGTTTGTTTGCCCCCCCCACCCTCAAACAAATTCATACACACACACACATGCACTCACTCACAAACACACATACTGAAACACACTCAGACACTGTCTTTACATCACACCATACCTTTCCCCCTAACCAAACCATCTGCTGCAACCACCCAGGCAGACACACACAATTTTCTATCCAAACACATATTCCATCATTAACATACACACATGAACACACCTCCCAGCACTATTTGTCTGCTAAGCTCTCCAGCACTTACCTCAAACATACTCTCAACACTGAAATTAATCGAGGAATCCTACCTTTTGGAAAAGTTAATTATGGTAGGGAGTTTCGCAGTCGGGTAGTTCTGTGAATTGCTCAGCTACATAAATCATTTGCCGCAGCAACAGAGCTTCAAGGCAAAAAAAAAAAAAAAAAAAACTTTAGATGGCTGCCTGGATGTCACAAAAATGCTTTCACCCCATAAAGGGAATCAAATGAGTGGCAATGGCAACAGTGGTAACTTGATGGTCAGTAGGCATGGAGATAATATGGGACATTTATACATTTATAAAATACAATCTAAATAAATATAACCAACCAGTCTTTATCAATGTACTAGAAGCAGAGAAGAGAAGCACACATAAAGAGTAAGATAAAACACAGTACAACACAGGCCCAGCAACAGTTTAAACAGTAATGGACATGGTATCACCACAGATGGACTTTAAATCACATGATATTTCTAAAAAGTGGTATATTTTACACCTGTTTGAAAAAAAGTACTTCAGAAAATGATAATTGCTTGCATTCTTTGTAAAAAAGCTGTTGATTGTTGAGTCTTTCGACTTTTCCTGTCAAACTCCGGTCCGCTAATGATTGGTACTTGATTTTTACGTGCCGAGTTACCAACCCTGATGCACAACCTTCAACGAAGGTGCGCCCATTCACACGTCTCCAAGCAGTAGACGGTCTAGCTGAGAATCGAACCGGACAGCATCTTACTGTAAGACGACAATGCTACCTCATAGTAAGACGCTGTCCGGTTCGATTCTCAGCTAGAGCGTCTTCTGCGTGGAGACAAGCTGTTGGTGAAAACATTAAAATAAATGTTCTCCAAGTATGTTAAAGTTATTTTTAAACTCCATTTAGTCTTACATTTGTGAAATATTCTCATATCTGGAAAAAGGAGGACTTTTCCAGACCCCTAATGATTTGAAGAGGAGAAAATATTGTAAAATTTTAGCTTTATCCCGGTCTATATCATATTTCACTGTTACTGTAGTCACATAAGATAATATCCTATGTTTAACTATGACTGGAAACATAACATTAAACTACAGATAAATGCAAGCATGGAGAACTGTGTACAGTGACATCTTGTTTCATTATTAATATATCATTTAGCATATATAAGTGCCCAGGTACAACATCAGAAAGGGCCAGATTACAAATGTTTGGAGTATAATGGCAGAGACCCACCTCTGTGATTTAACACTATCCCATAAGCCTCAACTTCATTCTGTCCCTGAGATAGAGGTCAGTTTGAGTGGTAGACTAACACTAGTAACCTCATGCAGAATCACTGCTCTCAATATGGCACCCTAAGCAATGTGAAAATAATGTGATACACAAACATTTGATGCTAATGAACCTCTGTAACTACTGATGGAGTTTTATGGTACCTCCCCATGTGTAGGCTCTGGCATCGATCATAGAATACCAATACCCTGTTGCCACCCTTGGGTCACCATAGTAAACATTAAAGGGAAGATGCTGTAATTCTTGTAAAAATAAGGCTGCTGTTTAACTGGAGGCATGTGTTGCTAAGTGTGCCATGTGATACATAATGCATTTTTAAGTCATTTCATTTAGATAAGCTAGTGTGATTTAATGTGGATATATGAGAGTACTACTCGAGTACTACACATGATCTTGTCTTTGCAGTGTGTCCCCCGAAATGTCAGTTGTGGTATTGCAGGCATTACCAGGGAAATACTTTAACACCTACAGTACTATAAATGGCATGCACGAGTGATCATACCACAATGGCAACATTCTATTTACGATGACAACATGTGCATTCACCAGGTAATGTCTGCAGTTCTACTACTGACACGCAGGAGGAGATTACAGCAACTAAAGAGCTTCACAGTGTTTTTAATGGCCCATGGTTTTGACAAAAATGTATACACTGGAATACTATGCCAATTGTTTTTTTTACCTTCAAAGTTCAAGTTAGAGGGGAAACAAAATATGGAATTAGGCAAGATTCTCTGGAATTCCATATTAAATATCCTCTCTGAAGAATCACAAGTTCCTTTTAGAATCATCTATTTTAAGTTGAGCTAAGAAAGATTTGAGTAGAATGAAATTCTTTGGGAATCAAGCCATAGATATCCCAAAAAAACAGTTTAATATGAATCCAGTCATCATTCGTAATCCTATACTCATATGTGCCATCTTTCAAGATGCTTCAGACTCTCATAATATGTCACAACATACACTGCCCCACCCGACCATATAAATCCCTGTTTTTTCTGTAACATTAAAAAAGCATAACACTGTCTTTTTTTTACATTGACTGTGGCTGCAACAACAACCAAAGAACCCCCAATCTCTTTTGCAAAAGTTATTACCATATCCTTTATTGAGGTTCTTTTTTTAAAGAAGTCTTATTAGAATGATAGTTAGATAAATATAAAGCCTACACAGAGTCTTAAATCCCTTTTTCCTACATCAGAGATAGAAAGCTTGAAACTTTACTGTTGCACCTTTAAAGCATTTTTATCCCCAATGCAGGTGGCCTGTACTCCCTTATCATTGCTTCCATGGTACTTGTATATACTAATTCAAAGATTATTTTACCAGAGGGCAGGGAAATATTGGGTGAGACCATAATTTCAGGCATAGAATGCATTTCTCTTAACTTGTATTTAAATTCCCACACATTCAAGTATTCCATTCTTCGGTCTTTCAGTGGACACCCATTATGGGCAACTCTAGCCGAATTAAAAAATATAATTACTTGTAAAAGAATTAACTACAATTTAAGTTCAGATTAATCAAAATATGTATATATTATTGCTTTGCTAAGTGTTAGTGACATTTTTAACTCCAGCTGTATTAAGAAAATATTTATAAAATAAATATTAATTTCATTTCATTTAGAAGCATTCCTGTTGGTTCACCTTTGTCATAGTCATAAATGCAAGTAAGCATTATATATACCTGTTCTTCCTGCATTTTATCATCCATATTAACTCTTTTTTTTTGTTTGGTTTGTTTGTTTTTTTTTATTTCTATTACAGGTCTTATTTTTATGTCAAGATAGTGAATCTTTTTATTGGGAGATAATCTTCAGTCTATATATCATCAATGGGTCCTTCTCTTTCTGTTTATTTAAGCCCACATGTACCTTCTCCATTCTCAGTTATACCTGTACTGATCAGTCCATTAGAATTCATTTTTAATAACTGCCTTCACTTCACCACTTCAGTATCAAAAGTCTTCCCTGCTAACTTCACTGCAAATGTAAAAGCCATTATCCTGACTGAATATTTTTAAACATTACCTTTGATGACAAATACCTAGCTTCTGTAAAATTGTTCAGTCTCTCCGAAGTTCATTTCTAGAGTCCAAGAAATATTTTTAACACTGTTTAAATTTTTGCTTCTGTTTTTATTAATTCCTTCTTTATGTTTACTATCATTGATATGTGACAATGTATCATGCATCATCACACTATAAGTTCCCTCTGAAGTTCTGCACTACATTCATGTTTACCAACCATATAATTCACCCATTCTCTATTATCACTGCCTTTCTTACCCTTATTTTTTGCCATCTTCCCATATTCTGTCCTTTTATCTGCAGGGGAAGAAAATTAATCGAGAGAATAATTTTTTCACATAGCATTTTGTCTAAGTCTATCCTTAGCTACTTCTTGTTTGCAGTAAAAAATCTGTCTTGAAAACTGAAGTGTGACATCCTGAATATGTACTGGATATCATTTGTTCTAATAACTATGTATCATTTATATTTACAATAAACTGTTCAAGCATAAAAATATTTGCCATTTATTAGTCTCTCAATGGCCCAGAAATGTTTTCACTAACCACTCAACAAGACAGAACAGTTTTTTATGCCTTAAAAGTCTGTTTTTACAGGTTACTCAGTAATCATATTAAATTAATCCAAAGCAGGCAGCTGACCATTCTGAATTCAGTTAAGACATGTCAGTATAAACGGTGTAGAAGATGATGATATACGTCCAAAAACTGAGCAGAGTATTCCCCTTCCAGTTTTCCATTTTACCGTAAACTAAATCTTCAAAATTCAAATCCATCTTCATTTTCCCTTGCCTTTCATGTAATCTATTGCTTATCCCTTTCATTATAAGAAACTGCTTGGAAATCCAGTACTGGTGTGAATGATAGGATAGGCTCTAAGACAAAACTGTGGCCAGTAGTGACTGAACCTAAAATGTGTAGTCACAAAAATGTCATCACTCAAACATCAAAGCTTGAAGCTCCCTCTAATACTTCTTAAGTATTTTTGTGGGTGGGGCTTGCACGCATACTTTTCTATTCTACACAAACCCCATACTCCTGCAGCTGATATATTGCATATCTATATATACTATCTCTGAAATTAATTGCTGTGCCCCAGAGTAGGAGGATCTCTTCAAGATGCAGTGCCTTTGATATTAGTATACATGTGTGTGTGTGTGTGTGTGTGTGTGTGTGTGTGTGTGTGTGTGTATATATATATATATATATATATATATATATATACACATACATACATACACACCCTGTGCCATGGGACACAGAAGAGGTCTTGGGAAGAGGGATATAGGTTGTTCTATCCAAGTCTTTTGATAGCCCTTGCAGGAGCTTGTCAGGGGGTGGGCACTTATCTGTATCAGGACCATTGGTTGTCCTTCCATGGTGACATGGAAGCCCATGACACTAGTGGGTGGGGTTAGGCTGCATAAATATAACTGGACAAATGACTGCAAAGATAATGACTGCACAATCAGTTCTCATCACACAGTTAATGAATGGGCTGAAAGCAGATTCTGGCTGTAAGGAACAAATGTGCTATCAGACTACACGGAATTGATGGTCAGCAGGTAGCATGGTGCCAACAAAAAGATGCAATTAAAAAAAAAGAAGACAGAGAGAGAGAGAGAGAGAGAGAGATGATTCACTCCTGTGGGAATGGCCATAGCTCCTACCATGACTGCAGATATGTATGGTGGAAACTTGGGTATGGGAAGATGTGTGTATGTCGGAGTGGTCACCACACAGAAGTTAAATGTAGGGACATTACCTCTGCATGTGTGTGTTCAAGTATGTATTGGAGTGTACATGCAGGTGTGTGAGCATTTCTGAGAGAGTGAGTGACTGAGTCTGTAGGGGCTAATTTATGTCTTCTTATAGGTATGTGTGTGTGTGTGTGTGTGTGTGTGTGTGTGTGTGTGTGTGTGTGTGTGTGTGTGTGTGTGTGTGTGTGTGTGTGTGTGTGTGTGTGTTGTGTGTGTCTGGTAGGGGGAATAGGCTGACAATTCATCTGAAGCAGAGCACCTCTATGACACTTTTCAAAAGGAACATAGATGAATGGATGGGGCACTGTAAATTCTTACTGGGGATAGTGCACGCAAACCTCCTAGACATGGGCAGTCATTACTAAATACAATCCTGGGTATTGACTAGAGTATCTATGGTATTACACTGAGATGAAATGACTAGGCTTGAAATGACCTCCGGGCCGATACCCTAGTATCCTCCTATGATCCACAAGCAAGGTCAGGTCTGACTGCATAGTGTTCATTTCAGAGACATGGTAATTAGGCACTACTGTAATGTTTCTCTGTTTTGCTTTATCTTGTCTCTGAATCAGAAATTCAGGCCACCAGCATTAGCCAATTACCTCTCTGGC
This sequence comes from Protopterus annectens, assembly GCF_019279795.1. Taxonomy (NCBI): domain Eukaryota; kingdom Metazoa; phylum Chordata; order Ceratodontiformes; family Protopteridae; genus Protopterus; species Protopterus annectens. The sequence goes on along the minus strand of NC_056750.1, from coordinate 572,265,172 downwards.
AGTGAGAATTTCTCAGAATCCTAGGGCAGGAGTATGTGATTGCACCTCAGGGATCATTCACACTATCTAAATGAAAATATTTAAAGAACAAGCATCAGAACCAGATGCTTAATAACTGCATAGAAACAGACCAGCTCTGTGGCCCTAAGAAGTAAAGCTCCGTTTACAACCTAGACAGTCCAAGATTGTGTAGTGCTTTGGGTCATAGAAAAGACAAGAAGACCTAGACAGCCCAAGACTGAGTAGTGCCTTGGGTCCTGGAAAAGACAAGAAGTACAGATAGGAGGAGAAGTGAAAGAAGCAGTTTGAGAACCCATTAATTCAACTGATACAGGAAGGTGACAAAAGGTACAAAGGAAAAGCAGAAAATGATATACAGGCAGATTAAACTTGAATGATAAAGCAGTGCAGATGTTTACTATACTAATTTGCCTACAGATATGACACAGAGATAACATATAATATATATACAGTTCAATGGCACTTTCTTTTTGAAAATCAAGTACTGGAAAATGTAATGAGAACATTAGATATTACAGAAATTAAGGAAAAGAATTTAGATATGCTGAATATCATTCTTGTGCTACAAACTCAGTAATGCACGGAATACATGCATTTGGTCGCACGACCGAATGTCAATCCATCGTAATTCCGAACTGTAATGTCAAAATTCATAGGTGCGAATGCTCGTAATGTTGCGTGCAATGTCAAATTCGAAATTCCCGATCGCACAACCGCTGCAACAAGTGCTACCATGGGTCGAGAGTGGGGAATAGTAGCCTGGCCGGCGTTCGGTAATTCCGGGTTCGGCATCTGCTGATTTGACATTTTGCGATCTTCGGATTCTGCTTTTGACATGTTCGCGTTCGGACATCAGTTGTTCACTCAAATGCATGTATACCGTAATGCACATAAGGAAAAACAGACATTCTTTAGTTTATATGGCTGGAAGGTAGATTTTGAAAAGGATTTTGCAGAAACTCTGTATAAATCTGAAAACATGAGTGCTAGATGAAGGTGCCAGTTTGCCCATTCTGTAAGGAAGAAGTGATGGTGGTTGCAGTCACCAAACTGCCACTGTGCAAGTGGATGCTTGTATGACATCAGAAATGGCCAGAACCATAAATGTAGAAGCTTGCAAAAAGCAAGAGGAGAACAGACATACTGACATAACAAATATGTGCATATATAGGAATCATCACTATTCGTGTGACTAAAATAAATAAATAAAATCAACCAATCAAACATGCTGGAATCGTACGTCAGAAAAAAATAACAAATATTAATTAAAAAAACAACATGTAATTTCACTTAACTCTTCTAGTTTTTAAAAGACATTTGATATTCAGATATTAATTAAGGCCTATAGGTTTACTGACATTTAATGTAATCTGCTACTGCTGTCCAAAAACCTTCAAGTCATTTGTCAATGTCTCCTCCCCCCCCCTTAACTATATTATTAAGAACAAAAAAAATGTCCTTTTTTAAACTTCTGCACAATCATGAGTACTTGTGCAATGCATTATTTTTGCCTTTGACTTTGGTGCATAATAATGTTCACAAATTCTCTGACATCCTTTTTTGTTTTGCCCACATAAAATGCAGTGCAATTAATACAAGTGGCATATCACACAATCCCTTTTCTCTTACAAGTAAATGTGCCTTTCACCTTAAAATTGTTATGCAAATGCTCTAAAACTACAATGGTTTCCTTATAAATAAAAAGGCACCACTTATAAAACCCTTAAGGCAAGACAACATACCTAACACTTTAGTCATAGGTGACTCTATAGTCCGGCACACTGATGTCCCACTCACCAGGCTGAACAAGGAGAAAATTACAGTCACCTGCTTGTCGGATGCCAGGATCCGTCACATAATGCATGTACTCAAGTCACTCCACAACAAGTACAAATATGACTCTGTCATTGTCCATGTTGGAGTGAATGACTTGAGATGTACCTCCCTGGACTACATGAAGAGAGACATGGAAGAGCTCTCGGATCATGTGGCCCAGGCAGGTATGACCCTAGCCATGAGTAGCATCCTGCTTTCATCCAGAATGATACCACAATATAAGGACAAAATGACTGACTTCAACAATTGGCTAAACTTCTGGTGTCATTCAAAGTGGATCCAGTATCTGTCTGCCTGGGACGACATGATCGACAGACCACGATGCTTTGCCAGAGATGGTCTGCACCTGTCACCCCTGGGATTCAGGTTACTGGCTAAGGCTTTTGCCACCCCTATAGTGCCTTTTTTAGGCAAACTTCAAAGGACAAAACCACCACTGTAACAGGTACAAGCATGCAAAATATGAAGGTAATGCTACTCAATGCTAGAAGTCTAATCCTCAAAATGTACTCTCTCGAGGCACTCCTAAAAATGGAGAACATCGATATCTGTACAGTAACTGAGACCTGGTTCAAGGCTCCAGACAGCACTCCTGCAATACCAGGCTACAACTCTTACCACACTTTTCAGCCACCAAACCAGGACCGAAACACTAAAGGTGGAGAAGTGTCAATATTCACCAAGGATATTCACACCACCAGGCTAGTTGCCCAACACAATGCGTCTGAAATTCTCCAGGTGCAACTAACACTAGGTAAGACTGCAATCCAAACTGTAGCTTGCTACAGATCCCCCACCATGCCCCAAGATTCTCACTACACCTTTCTAAACATACTGGAAAATATTAAGATAGAACCAAACACCCTAATACTTGGTGATTTTAACTACCCTGCCATTAACTGGGAAATCTACTCGTGTACCAACACCTTTGCCCAACGGTTCTTGTAATTCATAAATTCCAACGCCCTGGATCAGCTAATCCATAGTCCCACCAGGGACTCCAATATCCTAGACCTGGTCATTACCAACATGGGAAATCGATGCTCCACACCTATGGTCACTCCCTCGTTAGTCAGGTCGGACCATAAGCTAATTACCCTTAACATCCACATCACACCCCCACCCCCCAGTAAAGAAACCTCCATAAAAAACTTCTCCAAAGCCAACTTCATGCTACTCAAGTCAGAAGTGACAAACTTCATGACACCCATGCAAACGGGAACTGAAAGTTCAATTGCTGAATCCTACACTAAGGCACTGTACGAGCACATCCACTCATGCATGAATCGTGCCATCCCAAACAGAAACAAGATGCTCTCATCCAAAAAAAGGAAGCAAATCTGGTGGTCCCCTGCCATAAACAAACTTTATAACAAAAGGAAGAAACTGTTGCAGAAAAGAAGAAAATCCCAGGAGGCAAAAAACTCCCTTACCAGCCTCAGTAAGAAACTGAGATCCCTCATAAAATCCTCCAAAGCTACTTATGAAAATAAAATTGCCAAAGATTCCAAAGACAACCACAAGGCATTCTAAAACTATGTCAAGAATCTAAATGTCAATGCTCAGATCTGGTCTGAGATAAAACATTAAATATACTGATCCCAAGGATATTGCCAATATCCTGGCAGATCAATTCAGTGCCAACCTCACCCCCCTCTCACCCCCTATATGCCCATCTCAGTACTGGAAGATTGCCAAATTCCGGTAATAATGGCCACACAGGTAAAAAATGCACTCTCCAAAGCTAAAAATACAGCATCCATGGGATCAGATGACATCCCGGGCTGTGTACTACATGAACTACAATATGAACTGGCACATCACCTAAGTGTCATGTTTAATCATAGCCTCACCTCAGGTTTCGTGCCTACTGAGTGGCGCAGAGCTACAGTTATCCCACTCCAGAAGGGGGGATCCACCTTGGATTCTGGAAACTACAGTCCTATCAGTCTGATGAGCCTTATCTGCAAGGCCATGGAGCGTATTATCATGGAACTTATAAACAAAGACATTGGCAACCTTCAAACACTGGACCCCCAACCATTTTGGGATCGTGAAGGGCTGATCTTGTCTTCTGAACCTGATTGACTTCTTCGAATCAGTCTCCAGGGCCACGGACAAGGGTAAGGTGGTTCACACAGCCTATCTAGACCTTGCCAAGGCCTTTGACACCATCCCCCACTCTGGAATCATAGATAAACTTACTAAGTTGGGCATTAATCCCTACGTCACCCAATGGGTTGCTAACTTGCTTACTGATAGAACCCACACTGTAAAAGTAACCAACTCCAAATCCAGCTCCAGACAAGTGACAAGTGGAGTACATCAGGGTTCAGTCCTGGGACCGCTCTTGTTTGGCATCTACTTCTCTGAAGTACAGGCCAACACTAAGGGACTCTGGCTAACAAAGTTTGCAGATGACTGCAAACTGGGAGCCATTACTGAATCCCCAAATGATGTGGATACTCCACAAAAGGGCCTTACAGAAACAGATGCTTGGTGCCAGAGCCATGGGCTCAAACTCAGTGCCAAGAAATGTATAGTTATCCCCTTTGGGAAAAAACATGTACCCTTGAATTACCATATAGGTGGCAGTACACTAAACACCGAAAGTGTGATAAGAGACTTAGGGACACAGGTGGACAGTGGTCTCACCTTCGATAACCATATTGCCACAACAGTCAGGAAACCCATCTATGTAGCACACCTCATCACTAAGGGCTTTTCATCCAGAAAAAAAGGATGTCATTGTCCCACTGTACTCATCCCTAATTAGACCCATTATAGAATGCAATGCCCCATTTGGTATGTACCTCTCAAGACATCTGCAACAACTGGAAAGGCCACAGAAATACCTCACTAAAAGAATCACAGGCCTAAACCAGATGCCCTACGCTGACCGCCATAAAAAACTCCAGCTATACTCTGTCGCATATCGTCTACTCAGAGGCAATCTCTGCTTAACATACAAGGCCATGTCAAACCCTGAGCTGTTGGACATGCTACACTTAATGAAATCCCAATCCCTCAGAGCCACACTCTCCAGGAATCTAAACCTTGTCATCACAATAAACAAAACATGCTGGAGGGATAGGTTTCTGACCCAGAGACTCCCCAGACTCTGGAATAGATTGCCCATACATGTCAAGCAGAGTGCCTCTTTGGCCCTCTTCAAAAGGAACCTTGACGATTGGATGGGAGAAAGGAAATTCACCCCAGGGATCATGTCAGTTGCCCTGCTAGACAGGGGTGCAGGGAAGTAAATAGTGTGGGAAGAAATAGCCAGGGAATTGTTATGGCTAGGCTTGTATAGGCCCTAGGGCCGATAGCCTAGTACCAACCTATGAACCATAAAGGTGAGTTCCATCCTCTCCATTAGATATCCAAGCTTCATGTTTACTGCTAATAAACTCTTTAAATTACTACCATACCCAAGCAACTAACTTATGTAATTAGAGTATTCCAAAAGCATTTTCCATGTTCTTTATGCTTATGCTATCAATATCATACATCAAGGGTAATACTTTCATATTATGTCATACCTGGGGATGGAGTTGCAGTTCAGAAATGGAGTAGGACTGCTGGATGGCAGAGGCTCTCAGCTGCATTACCCCAACCTTTCTAGATCTTGGACCTAGGAGTAAAGTTTTTTCTTTATTAGCAGTTAACATTCATTTGATCTGTTTATAGAAATGCACTCTGCCACCAGCAGAGAGATCTTTAGATAAAATAACCATGATATGTCTCTCTTTTTTTTAATAAATGATAGACATTCATTAAATATCCTTTTGCATTTTGCCTGATAAGTCATAAAATAAGATCTCTATGAAAAATTTTAAAAATAAGTCTCAACTTGCTTTGTGCCTCATATGAACCTAGTTGAACTTTACAAGAGGAGGCTTGCTTCACCATTTGGAAAAAAAAAATCAAGAAAAATGCTTTATAACTTGGTCAGCAAAAGATGTATATTCTCTGCCCTCTAGGCTACTGGTGTGAGTAACCTACTTCTGGTTAGATTCATGTATTGTTCTCCTTACTGTTCTGTTCAGTGTTTCCACATCTGTTGGGAAACTATCTAAGGAAGCATCAGTTTAATTCTACAGGTTCCACCATTCCAGTTGTAAATTATTGCAATCAGTTCTTCACTCAGCTCTCCTGTAACTCAGCCAGTTTTTAAGAGTTATTTAAGGATAAGTTCTGTAACTCATGTAGACAGATAGCTTATCTCTTTCTGTCTTGTGATGGTATTGGTCAGACTTTGTGTTGTTTATTTATTTATTTCATTTTACATTTGTTAACTGGGAAAGTCCGACTGGACACAGGTCCTTTTTTAGTAGAGGCCCAGGGAGAAAAGCTCCACATACAAGATTCAGGTACCAGATACAAATACAATTCAAATTACAGTTTGCAGAAAAACATAGAATGTCAAATTAAACAAAACAAACATATAACATACAATATACAGTATAGCGATGCAGAAAGTATGACAGTAAATACAGTTGATGACAGGTACAGGTTGCAATACATACAAAAATGTAATTTATAAGTTATATAATTTGTGGTCTGAGGTTGTACTATATCATGTTACCAATGATAACATATTCACATTGCACAGCATATTATTTTACAGTATTTCTGGCTCCAACATTCAGTTATAGAAAGCTCTGTTCCCCTACAAGATTGGAATTGAAAGTTCAACTGTATGTACTATCATTACTGAGATCTTGTCTAGTGAAGATGTAGTCCTATAGCTGGGAAGGCCTGCATGGAGTTTCTAGTGAGATGAACAGATTCCTGAACAGGGTATGCTTAAATGCCACCTGGTGGCAGCAAAGTTTAGGGTTGGAGATATGTGAAAGTATTGATAGATTCTAGACAACAGGTTTATTTAAATCATAGGTTGACCCCTTCTTTGAAACTCTGAGAAATGATGAACAGGTGGCTATTTCCATTTAAGAAAATATGGTGATACCTACACTCAGTAGCATATTATACTTCTGATTTGTATGTGCTTACACTGATACAACTAGTGTAGGTGTTTCAATCTGTACAGTTTACTGTGTCCTGTAAGTCATATTATTAAATGTTTCTCAATATTTTTGGTAGAGTGATGGAAATATGATTCTTGTGCGATGAGGAATAGTGCAGCGGTTTGAGAGAGAATGACTAACCCAACTATCTAAATATCTCATGCATATACAATCTCCCTTTCATTCCCCACTCTAACCTCCCTTTTCCCTAGGTTCTTCTCTTGGCTAATCCATATCTTACTCTGTCTCCGCAAGCTATACATCTCCCTACGTCATAATTCTCAACATCCTCTAGCTAGATCTCCAGCCCCTCTATGTTTCTCTGAATTCATAATACACTCTAACCATGTGACATACCGTGAGACCTTTATGTTTTCAGTGCATGCCAGACTATGTCTTATCTCACTCTGGAAACTTCTCATGTATAAATGTACTTCTGAAGAACACTGCATATTCTCTTCAGCAAAGAACTAAGTAAGTTGTAAACAATTTTATGTATTCTTTGTTGAGACTTGAGTAATTTCACACGCATGAAGTATTGTAAACTATTTGCTATGAAATGGAAATTTGACTTTTATGTAATTTTCTGCTATGAAATGAATTATGTAACTCCAATGTAATTTTGTGTGGTATGTGCCCAAGTAATGGCTGAAGGGATTCAAGGATTAATCCACCCACCTTGCTAATGAACCAAAACAAGCAAGCAACCCAGCAAATAAACAAACAAACAAACAAAATGAATAATCCCCAAAAGTTATGGAACAGGTCATCAAAACTGAGGTGGCCTGAAAGTTATTTATTCTGCATGCAAAAGATATGATGGAGAATCGTGGCATATTTATTCATCCAGATCATTACAATAACTTTGCAATACTTTCAAACTTCCAGCTGCAACAACTAGAAGATACAATTAGAAGAACAATGCTTGCAGGCATATCTTTGTTATTGTAACATAATGCACAATCAATTTATTGTTATCATGCATTTACTTATTAGGTATATTGAAAAAGGAGGGCATGTTACTGTGAAAAGGAAGAGTATCCGTCACCCTCCCACCAGGACTGAACTTAGTATAGAAATGAAAACAGAAATGCAAGTATTTTATTTTTTAGAAATACTGCTCATCATAGATAGTATGTACATCAAGTGTTAAAACTGTGTTACCTTTAATAAATTAAAGCCTCATAAAGTGGTAACCCTGGCTTTGTCAAAAATTTGGTAGTTTGACTTTGATGCTGAACAGGTCAGAGGCTACTGGGGGCAAACAGCCTAAGTGATGAGGTAGAACAATTAGGTAGTAGTGTTCTGTGTAGCAAGAATGATTAGTGATTAGTCATCACTGCAGCAGGACCGATTAGGCAGTAGTGGTTACTGCAGCAGGACTGATTATAGCAATAACCCACGCCTGGGTGTGGGTAATGCTGGATTTACCCACGGTTGGCGTGGTTTGGTCCCGAGGGACCAAACAAAGCCAACCGTGGGTAAATACAGCATTACCCACACCCAGAAGTGGGTTATTGCTATTATACCATGACATTATTTAAGAAAAGAAACTATTACTTTTCTTAAATAATGGCATAGTATAATGCCTGTTTACTGCCCTTCCGCAGATGTCTGGCATCTGCGGCAGTTCTGATGTACTGCGCGCCTGCGCAGTACATCAGAACTGTGGGCAAAAGCAATGGAGAAAGCAAGATCTCCGTTGCTTTTTTTTTACTGTTTTCGCTATGTTAAATGGGTTTAACATAGCAAGACAGTTTTAAAATAAGCAACGGAGATGTCCGTTGCTTATTTTAAAACTGTCTCGCTATGTTAAACCCATTTAACATAGCGAAATAGTAAAAAAAGCAACAGAGATCTTGCTTTCTCCGTTGCTTTTTTTTTAAAACCTGTCTCGCTATGTTAAATGGGTTTAGCATAGCGAGACAGCTTTAAAATAAGCAACGGAGATCTCTGTTGCTTATTTTAAAGCTGTCTCGCTATGTTAAACCCATTTAACATAGCGAGACAGTGTTTTAAAAGTAGAGTTATACTAATGGAAAAAAGTCCAGGCAACCAGACCTTTTTCCATTAGTATAACTCGATTTACAATATGCACGCTGGCCAATCAGCGTGCACGTTTTGGGGGGGGTCATGGTATAATAGGCAGTAGTGGTCACTGCAGCAGGATCCATTAGGAAGTAGTGATCACTGCAGCAAGAATGAAGTGGGAGTAGTAGCAAGCTATACATTTTATTTCCTTGAGAAGCAAGAACAATTAACTGCTTACTGCAATGAAAATGATTAGGCAGCAGTGATCACTGCAGCAAGTAAGGAGTACTAATGGTAGATGTCTTACTGCCTCAGACAACCACATGAATATAACCCATACCCGTGGGAAAAATAAAATGTTTCACTCAGTTCACTAGGGGGCACTGTGGACTTCTTTACACTTTGCTCTATCCCAGTTACCAAACTGAATGAATGACTGAATGAATAAATAAAAATTTAGCTGTGATCACTGAAGTACAGAACATGAACTGCTGTGCACAGAATTCTGTAATGTGTGTGTCAATCCTGCTGTAGTGATGACTTCCAACAACTGGAACATCCACAGAGGTTCCTCACTAAAAGCATACAGGGTATAAGTAATATGTCCTATACAGACTGCCTCAAAGCCCTATCCCTCTGTTCTGTCTCCTACAGGCTTTTGAGGAGAGATCTATGCCTGGCATACAGGACATTGTCAAATCCAGCTCTGATGGACCTCGTACATATCCACAAAACAAACAGCACCAGAATTACCCACTCTAAAGACTTAAACCTTGCCTGTGATATAGATAGGATCTGCTGGAGAGATAGGTATTTATTCCAGAGACTACCCTGTCTATGGAACAGCCCTCCCATCCATGTGAGGTAGAGTTCTTCCCTAACCCAATTCAAGTGCAACTTGGACAATTGGATGGGAGACAGGAAATTCATCCCTGGTTTGGCACCTATGTCTCTAATGAACACAGGTAACCTGTAAATGGTTCATCTCCCAGGCCCATGTTTACACTTATCAAGGGTATCAGAACTTGTCAGAGATTTGGGATGCATGGCTAGGCTTAAAAAGGCCCTTTCATTCGTTAGACTAGTAAACACCTAAGAACCTATGAACCTATTTAAACCCCGTTGTAGGAGAGAATGGCTATGTGGTCACAGGGCGTGGTGAGAGTTGTTCGCTTCTAAATGACAGGCTTGTGAAATGACTTTCCCCAGGAGAACCCATGTCAGCTTGTTCCAGGGAACATTATGATTACCATGGACTACACAGCAGTGCTGGCATAGTTAATGTGCGATATGTGCTACAACTGATAAAATGAGGTGACCTCCAAGTAGGCACTGATAGATTGTGCAGTTTGGAATGTAGTCCATGCAGTACAGTAATAAATGATTTAAGAGCAGATATTATTCAGCAGAAAGCAGGTTTAAAAGTCAGTGTTTCATATTTAATAGGCCCGTTACTTAATCATTCTGTCCCATTTCAAGTACACCAATTCAGTAAATGCAGCATACTTCATTCAGAATCTGACTTACATTAATCATTGACAGCATCTTCCCTAGAAATCAGCTGTTACATAAATGAAAGCAGCCCAAATAATTACTACATGGCAAACTGACACCGGATTGCAGGAAACATCCTACTAATCACTCTGAATGAGGTGAAGCTGTTACCAGGATGTCGGAACCATACAGAGCAAGATGACCCATCCTTTATTTACCCACACTGGCTGTTATTGAGAAGCAATTGTAGCACTGAATACATTCTCAGCATTTAATTATTGATTCAGTAACACTGTCCATCTCTGATTGACTCTTTCATTGCATTTCAGTTTCCTCATGAAGTTTAGCTAGGGGAAATTCATGACGTATGCGAAATCAGATTCAAAATCAAAAACTGATTTTTACTAGGTAACTAAATTTCTGTTTCTGCCTTTGCACATTTAGCAGCCAGTCAGTATATGTCATCCTAAATCACAACAGTAGCTCCATAAAGCATGGCATATCCCTCCTAAGTATTAAAAATAAAATGCATTTAGAGCCTTAATTCAACATTCAAAAGACATGGCATAGCCCACAGATAAATCACTAGTCCTCCAAATTTTTAAACAGCTGTGTCTGCAGTGTGGGACAGAAACAGACAAAGAAAGTGTGTGTGTGTGTGTGTGTGTGTGTGTGTGTGTGTGTGTGTGTGCGTGCGTGCGTGCGTGTGTGCGTGTGTGCGTGTGTGCGTGTGTGTGTGTGTGTGTGTGTGTTGTATATCCTTCAATAAGCTGACATTCTTTACAGGATTAGATTCACTGTCTTACAGTTACTAAGTTCCAGCACAGTGCCTGATCAATCTATGACCTTGAAATGGATGAAGCAGGCAAAAGACAATAAAAGAATTACCAAATGAATGAATGTAAGAAACAAATGCCAATTATAAAAGAAAGGAAAAGAAATAAAAAGAAGTGAAATAGCACAAAGACATCATGTTTAATCAACATTCATGCAAAAGATAAAGCCGCATGTATTTAATATTTACTAACAGGAGGTTCACAGTGCTTAAATCAGGCAGTGCATTTTGGTGTGGTACGGACCATAAATACAGATTTACAAGTCACTGCTGCTTTCATAGATTTCTCAGGTCTCATCTCTACCAGCCAATGAGTGTGTAATCAACAAAAACTTAAAAGCAATGAAGGAGACACCTATTCATGCTCTGCAGTGGCAAAGATTAGCTGCATTAACTCAGTTAATGAGATTCTTGCAAAGACTGGGTTTTCATCTAATCAGGTACTACTGAGAGGTAAAACCAAGAATGGAGCTAGCCATCATGGGTGCATGTCCTGCTTGAAGCAGCACTCCCAGATATATAATCTGCAAATGTTTGACTGGAGGCCAAGCACCAAATATTCCTTGTAGTCACTTTTGTGTAGCTAATTTCAGGTGTCAAAAGTCTACAAATGGGGCCTAACTAATAATGTTTATTAACTCATTCCCTCCAAAGGAGATCTGAAAGTTTGCTTTGTAACTTCCAATGGGTGGAGGCTATGCTTTTTGAAAGAATCAGACTATGTCCTCACATTTCAAACAATTGTCCATATCTCTGGAACCATAGGGGGTTACTAAAGAAGTGTGAATGGGAAACTCTTCAGCACAAAATACTTTTAAAGTGGTAGTGTTCTTTAGGTTCTAGGTCCATACCTCTCAAATGTACCTCATTACGAGGAACGCACCTCATTTGGGGATCTTTAAAAGTTCATGTCCCTTGAAGTTCCACATTGAAAGGGTCTGTCACACATTCAGTGTTAGGAATTTTGTAAGTGAAATCTATGGCAAATAGAAATGAATTGTATTACTTCATTAAAAGATCTTTATAAGGAAAATCAGCATATTTTAGATACCTTTTGGCTTCTTAGTTGAAGTTGCTCATAAACCATTAGAATGCGTTCCACATTTTATCCATCTGTTCCACATTATGAGGGCTAGTGTTCCTCATTTTGGGGATGGAAAGTTGAGAGCTATGTCTAGGTCATAAACTGGACTTTATTTAGTCACAGTAAATTAGTAGCTATTAAGTTTGTAAACAACTTACAATATCTTAGCAACCACTCAAGTTACACACATACTGTCATGCAGTATTTTATTTATTAAGCTGAGAGCTATCTTACGAGGCTAAGCAGTTATGTCTGTGCTAGTTGGTTTTCAAGTTATTTAGAAAAAAACAAATGTAGAACTATCTCTTTACCTGCACTGGGCAGAGGTCAAATATCTTTACAGTTGTGTTTGTAATTGTGTTAGCTTTAAGATGGAATATTTTCATAGTTTGTATGTAGCATGGTTTTAGAAGTATTAATGCAAATACAAAGAAGCAATATTTTATGCCTAGAGGCATCGGTAGGATGTAACTGCAGAAACTCCTAGAGGTGTCCCCTGGGCTGCAGGTATAATTAGTTAATAGTGATCAGGGCAAACAGAGTGCTCTATAATAAGTGAAACCACATAGCTCAGGGAAACCTCAGCAGCACATACCTCAGGGAACACACCGATTGATGATTAACAGATATTTTGTAAAGAATTGCCCGCATACTGTTGTTAACAGTGATAGGGAATGATAGCTTTTTCATAGGGGAGGGATCAAAGATGTCTCCCTACTTATTCTGAGAAAGATGACAAATACATTGGATTTTGAACCAAAATCAACTGCTCAAAAAATGTATTCTTCAGGAAGAAGCTCCTAATTTTCTCATGCAAATTACTTGCTTATTATATTCTTGATTATTATATTACTGAGTGTTGAATAATTGCACTGCAGGAGTAAAAAGAACCCCCTACTTGGAGCAAACCCAAATCAAACATTTAGATTTTCAAGAAATTCATCAGAAATATTTTGGGGGAAAAATGTGTTATTATTACCAATTGGAGCTCCAAAGTTCGCAAAAATAGACCAACAGGATTTATTTTTTCACAAAATTTTGTCAAAGTTACAAAATTTCATCCATGCTGAAATCTAAGGAAATGAGATGTTCTGTCCTGCATAGCATTACAAATGTGTGAATTTGAGTGGCTTGTACATTCCCACTTATCACAGAACTTCTTCACTAACCCTAATGTATTTTTAAGTCTCATTAATTTGACAACACCTCTTTCAGATGAGTAGTGGAATCTACAGCAATCCAATTTAATGTATTTAAAATTTAGCATTCTGAAAACAAACATTTCATTTGTGTGAAAGGAAGTGTCATCTAATTCTCCTGAGAAAGTTAGGAAAATTCCACCAAGCTCCGGTATGGATTTTTATATGGGAAATACTATGGCTTCAAGAAACTGTTGTCTATAACATTAAATCCTGCTCATCTGTGTCGATAATATTGCAGTTTATCATAACACATCTGTTAAACATGGATTTTTTAATAAACTATTTGAAAATCTGAATGGATCAAGCGTGGTGAGCAGGAGCTTTCTCCCCTGTCCACAATACAGTGACCTTGTAGTTATATAATTATTATGGATGCAGGGGACACAGTGCCCGATGTAAGGAATATGGAGGTTTCCCATTCAAGAAAGAAGTTTACCTGTATAGATGTCACAGATTTGTTTTACCTTTTGCTTTTTGTGCAAAATCCATTTGATTTTGTTACTTTCTCGAAATGAGGAGGAGCCATTTTTTTATCACTTCTATTATGAACAAACAATGATATCCACCCCTCAATCACTTTTCAGTTCTATGCTATATATTGTAAGGCTGAGTGAGCCATTTATACTTCTGTATGAGATTCCCAAGCATCTAGGGCTACAGTGTTTGCACATCCCTCCTTCACTATCTGGCCTAATTTAGAAAACTGTAGTGCCAACTACAGGTATTAGTACTAACTCCTTTCCATTCAATGATGGCCTTACCTTTTAGTCCCACTCTGTACTCATACCAGCCTTTTTCACAATGTAGCCTACTATAACTGCCTTTCAGTCTTGGGGGGGGGGGGAGCTAACTACATCATCCATATTGATGCCTCATGGACTGGCAGATTTGAAGAATGTTGCCGATGAGACATTTCACCTGCATAGCCTTCTCATTTTTTTTTGTTTTCTCTTTGTAATGTTGTAAAAGGGAAAAAGTTACCACATATTCAGATTCCCATGGTTGATAGTTCACATAATAGATAGCTTTTTCATTCACACCACACACACACACACACACACACACACACACACACACACACACACACACACACACACAGGTAAAAATGCACACATGCAGCCATGCACATGCATATACAAAGCTCTCCCATGAAGGGAAATAATAAAGGAAGTTTTATCAGAGTGGTAGTTTAGATGCTTCCAGGACTAGTCTTTGATCCACTACACAGTCTGTGAAACATCTCTGCAATAAGACGACTCATTTTTATTGGAAGGGTGGGTACATAATTCTGCCTTGAAGACCAACATATGATAACATTTGTAGGGTATTAATATGTACAATTAATCCATGCTTCTTCTCTCATTTGGTTATCATGAATAAAGAGAGCAAAGTAAATATAAAGAGCTGCAATTCTCCCACCACAGAAATGGACATTTGTGCGCTGGGTACTCAGTTCTCATCTCACAAGCTAAGCACTTGCAGAATAGTCTTGTATGGCGCCATAGCATAGGTGAGATATGGATATCTCTGCTATTACTAGCAGCCATGGCATAGGTGAAATATGGGTATCTCTGCTATTACTAGCAGCATGAGACCGTTACATCTCCTGATCCTAGAAGACCACCTTTCTGACACTTCATTCATAACAAAGAAACACACACATCATATTTTAGGGAAGAGGAAGTGTAATCCTAGTCATGGAGAGCAAGTCTTTTGTCCGTGAACTGATATTTGGTTAAAAAAGGCAATGTTTTCCAATGTTTTAAAAAAGAATGTGTTGAACTTGAGTTTCATTAGAATAAGATAAAGATTTTGAGAGAGTACTGTGGAATATAACCAAGGCTTGCTGAATGTAGTCAAACAAAAGGTTGCTACAATATAAGACAACTTAAAATATGCTCTTGACAGCATCATTATAAGGGAATAGAATATAATGCTGTTCAGATGTTCATATGAAAATCTACAGAAGAAAAAAGAACAAGAAATTCAGTAAAATTTCTATAGTATTCAGTTGACGTATGCCACTTACAAGTCAGAAGATTTGACATCTCCCTTTACAAGGTTAGTGCACTATTAACAATGTTTTTCCAATTGGTAGGGTACAGACGAATAAGATGCAATGCAGCACAAAGAAATAAATTTAAGCTGTGATCATTTAAGGACATAACATGAAACACAGTACCACCCAGTCCTCTTCGTTCCACATTTATGCAATTTTTGAGCTCCTGAGCATGCTCAGAATAAAGCCAGTCTTATTCTCTGTGTAAAGATTAAATGTGCTGTGCATAAATCACCCTTGCTGCTATGAGCACCCCATATTTTTTTTTTACTGTTTTTGCAATTTATTATTATTTTTTCCATATTGCCAGCAAAAATCCCCAGGACAGAAAGCAGTTAATCTTTTAATGTACCTTATACTGGTCAAACAAGCAAGCAAGCGGATCTGCAAATGCTGTTTGCTGGCAACATCTTAGCAGTGCAAATCCCTATGGCTCTATCTGGATATTACATCAGTCAGCTCTGGCTGAACTTATCAAGCTGTTGTAATGATACCTTTTTGTTACCAGAGTCTTTCAGACACCACGCTTAAAGAAACACCCCCACTTTTAACCTAAAGTAATACTTATACTGAAAAAAAAGTATTTTACAAAGATGTAACAGCCAACCAGACTGTTTCAAACTTCAGTGGCATTCTTGCTCATTGTGTAAACATTGTGGATGTCTTTGTCCCTTTGAAATCCTCAGCAGTGCAAACAATGAGACATCCCAGTTTGAATTCATGTCAGCCTTCCCACTTCAGGCTGACAGCTTTGCTTGCTTAAATGGAAACATTGAATAAAAAGTACATCTTAGCTAACTGACCACTTTTTTCCCCAGACTGGCAGACATGCAAAGTTACTCAATTACATGTTGAAATTAATGGCAAAAGTGACAGACTAGCAGATTCTAGTCAATAGCAATTTTAGGAAATATCTGCGGTCACTAAACTCCACATCTGGTTTTCATATTACCTTTTCCAGTGCTTTTAATTTTTTTATGTGAATAGCTGTGCTCAGGAAATACTACAGGATTTATGATGTCATGACATGATTCACTAAGGGATTCCCAGTCAGACAGAATGCAGATGGACAAAACCAGAAAGAGGTGATGAGATAAAAAAGGTCTGAGACTTTCCTTGGACCATGCATTTATTTCTGATGTTCCAGATATCAAAACACAATGTAATTACACTATGATGTGCAAGTTAACAAAGGAACACAAAGTATGATTTTTTTTGCTTGTTTTGTGTAACCCTGTTGCAATGCAACAGTAAAACTACTGTCTGCTGTAATGGAGTCTCCATCAGGGCAAACAATCACAGTGCTGTTGGCAGATGGCCAGAAAAGAAACAGATCTCTAAATGAACATTCCTCTTTACTCATGCAAGAAAAAAGACTCTGTAACTAGACTGAGTAAGCTGTTTCTAGTTCAATGTTCTACAGTGAGCTATCACATAAACTATGTAGTCCAAAAGGTCAGTAAGATGAAATCTTTTAAGATACTTAACACAGACAACCCCATATAACACGTATACTTATTTTATATTAATATATCAGTCATTCAGCCAGACTCGCTAAAATCATATTTTTTTCACATTTTTGGTCTCAAAAAAAAGGTTACATTGAAGCACTTACAGAAAACCTTTAAACTATTTTTGGCAATTAGACAAAGAGCCACGTTTTCAGAGCAGAAAGCTCGGTGTTGCTACTTAATCTCCAAACACAGTTTGCTCTAAAGAAAATGGAGGAAGTGAGACAAGCAACCCATTAAGCAACACTGATAAATGATGAAAAACTATAAAATATAGTGGTTCGCATAGTCTGTATAAACAAAACAGCTCATGTCAGTTGGTATGGCAAACCACATACTCTAAAGGCTCGACATTCACTGTTATCAGCATATTTAGTTAATATGCTTTTCTGTCAAAATATAACCAGTCCCATCAGTGCTATTCAAAAGAGGGTTGTGTTTGACGATTTCCAAACTAACCTTACTTGGAAATGCCCTTTCTGAGAAATACAGTCTGAAATGCAATCCCCCGGATTCACAAATCCTCTGTGTAAGACTTAATAAGTCTTACTCGGAGGCTGCAGTTGAACGGTATGACATCAGCGTGCCATGAATATTCATGAGGGCACACTGACTCAACCGTAAGTCTTACACGGACTGGGTAGGAAAGCAGGGTGCATGTCCGACTGCTGAGCAGTCTAAACGGCCATGCCCCTGCAAGGTTTGTAAAAGGAAAATGAAAGCACACAAGAGCGAGTCCGCTCAAATGTCCTAGCACCCAACACCACATTCCCTGACATTGTAACCCCCCATCACAGTTATGAAAAGTAAAAAATTAATTTTTTTTTTTTAAATTCCCGAAATAGCTGCCCGTATTTGCACGTGTGTGCGCGGGTGTGCCCATTGCTTAGCTGTAGTTAGCAATTCCGACATGGAAGAGCATAAGAAAGAATGTTTATGCAAATCACACCAAATAGCAATAGCATAATTGTAGGGCATTCGCACAAAGAAGAGGCATTCACGGTTCGAGCCCCACCACTCCCCTTCTTATTTATGTTTTAAATCAGTACATGGAATAATACCTGACACATATGATTAAAATATCTGTAAAAAGTAGTGAAATGGCCAATGTATCAGTGAATAAAATATTAAATTTTTATAGGATCCTGATACATAATTGCTTGCAGGTAAGCAGCGCTTTACCCAGTGCAATAGAGTTGCCCATAGTTTAATAGTGCTTTACCCAGCACAATAGAGTTGCCCATAGTTTAATAGCACTTTATCCAGCACAATAGAGTTACCCATAGTTTAATAGCGCTTTACCCAGCAAAATAAAGTTGCCCATAGTTTAATAGCGCTTTACCCAGTGAAATAGAGTTGCCCAAAGTTTAAGAGCGCTGTACCCAGCGCAATAGAGGTGCCCATAGCAAAATAGCACTTTAACCAGCGCAATGTGTTTGCGCGGACGTGCGCGCCACGCCAACCTGCGCACCGTACGGCAACATGAAGCAACGTAGAGCAAAGTTGCTTAAACGCAGCCACACCCCCCTAGCCTGTCTGGACAGTATGAAAATAAAATGAATGACAAGGTTCGAACCCAGGACTCTGTGCATCCTAATCAAAGCACAGAACCACTAAGCCATGACAACTTAGCAGAAACCGCCACTGTTAGCATACATATACTTAGTAATGGCAGATTAACCATTACTAAGCAGGTCTGCAGTCAGCCGAGAATTTTCAAAAACAGCCAATCACAAAAAAGTGCAGGAAATGCAGCATATTTAAGCACCATAGGCGGGAATACTCACCATAACTGATTGTAGCTCACATCTGCAGTTAGAATAGCTGGTGCAGGAGAGGGTACACACTTCCGAGCGCAACATTGGGGCATCGAGGAGTCAAAATACATGGTTTGGCTCCTTGTCCACAGTCATGAGTCAAGACTCCTGCAGAACCAGTTCCAAGGGATGGAGTACAAGGCAGAGGCTTGGAACCGGTTAGCTCATGACCTCACCAGTGTCACAGGTGTATCTTGGACTGGTGAGCAGGTCCGTCACCACCATGCAGACCTGAAGAGACGGAAGCAGGACCGCCTGAACCAATGGATACAGGAGGCCAGTGGGATGCAGCATGCCCCACAACTGAGTAGGTTGCCATGGAATGCAGTATGTAGGAATTGATAATTGATTCTGTATAACTGATAGTTATGTCTCAATATCCCTTAATTTACTTTGCAGCTGCAGGTGACCGTGCTGCGAATCAGCAAGCCTATGCAGATAGGCTGCTAAGGCTGCACCACCAGGCATGTTAGTGATTATTCTGCATGTATTGTTATATAAAATAGGGGAGAGAGCATGAAATAAAGTGCTGTAGTCCAATAATGCAGCCATAAAGTACAGTTTTGTACCTACCATAAATGTAGATGTTCGAGGATCCCCATTGCTGCAGTCCTTACTATTGGGGTATAGTCCGCCGTCCAGTCGGCCCGAATACCAGAGTATAAGGCTGACGTCGGTCAGGGCGCATTAGACTGACGTCAGTACGTCAGGGTACTAATGCGCATGACCGACGTCATATCCTCAGTCTTTTCTTGCCCCAGATGTCAGAAGACTCTAAAAAGACAAGGCCCAAAATACCTGCACCAAAAATATGTACAATATATACAAGAATATATATAAAAATATAAGCATGTAACCTCACCTACACAACCACCCCTAAACACAGAGGGGAAGGAGGGAGGGTAAATTGGACTGCAGCAATGGGGATCCTCGAACATCTACATTTATGGTAGGTACAAAACTGTACTATGTTCTTCATTCCCCATTGCTGCAGTCCTTACTATTGGGTAGAATCCCAAAGCAGAGGTAAGGGAGGCTGGCAAATCATAAAGAAGCAGGAGCTGACAACATGCCTTGCAAAACAGCTGTGGCAAAACCAGCCCTAGACTTAGAGTAGATAGGAAGGTGATAATGTTTAGAGAAAGTATGCACTGAACTCCAAGTAGCTGCTTCCAAAATATCCTTAGTTGCCACCCCTTAGAAATGCTGTTGAAGTGGCAGTAGCCCTAGTGGAATGAGGCCTAATCCCAGCTGGAATCTCCTTGCCATGATGGGAATAACAAAATGCAATGCAAAAGCCAATCCACCTAGAAATAGTTTGTTTTGACACAGGCTTGCCCTGTGAACTCAAAGCAAAAGAAACAAACAACTGCTGAGACTGCCTGAAATCCTTAGTCCTGCTTAAATAATAACGCAATTGCCTGTGTACATCTAAAGTGTGCAAAATCTTTTCCCCTTTATTTTGGGGGTCTGCATAAAAAGTAGGCAAATGAATAGTTTGGTTTAAAGCCACACTAGAAACCACCTTAGGCATAAAGGAAGGATTAGTGCGTAATGATACCCTATCCTTATGGAAAATCAAAAGGGCTCTACTGCCATAAGGGCCTGCAACTCAGACACCCTTCTTGCAGAAGTAATAGCCAACAGAAAAGCAGTCTTCCATGACAAGTATTTCAATTCAGCAGTAGCCGCAGGCTCAAAAGGTTGTAGAGTAAGTTTTTCCAACACAAAATTGAGATCCCAAGCAGGAGTAGGAGCTCTATTGGGGGTCTTATTTTTTGCCCCTCTAAGAAACTGCTTGAACAAAGGATGCGAAAACAATGGTGGATCACAATCATAGTGAGCTGAAATTGCTGCAGCATGAATCTTAATGGAAGAGAAGGACAAACCCTTGTCCAATAACTCAGTAAGATATTGAAGAGCCACACTCAAATTAGGCTCAGAAATCTCCAAATTCTTTGCTGTACTCCAAAATAAAAATCTCTTCCATTTTTCTGCGTACACTTTCCTTGTACTAGGTCTTCTAGCTTCCATAATCACATTTAAAACTTGTTGAGGAAGTTGAGACCTGCTGTGTCTCAACACAGAATATGCCAGGCTGTTAGATGAAGAGAGTGAAGCTTGACATTGAGCAGATGACCGTCCTTCTGAGATAACAGATGAGGAATCAGAGGTAAAGGCCATGGAGGCTTCTTTACCAGACTCCGTAGTAGTGGGTACCAGTGTTGCCGAGGCCAATCTGGAGCTATCAAAATCATCCTTGGCCTGTCTTGTCTGACCTTCAATAGTACCTTTGGAAGAAGAGGTAGAGGTGGAAAGGCATACACATGAAGGTTTTTCCAACTGAAAGACAGAGCATCCACTTTCCAAGCCGTGTGATGAAACCCCTTTGTGCAATACTTTGGCAGCTGGTGGTTTAGTGGAGAAGCGAACAGATCTATGTCTGGAGTTCCCCATGACACTGTCAATGTCTGAAATACATGAAGATCCAGTTTCCACTCGTGGGGATCCATGATTTGTCTGCTTAACACATCTGCTAAGGAGTTCTGTGCTCCTGGCAGAAACCTTGCCTGAAGAGTAAGTTGCAAGCTTAGCGCAGTCTCCCATAAAATCATCGCTTGCCTGCATAGAGGATAAGAATGTGTTCCCCCTTGCTTGTTGATGTACCACATGACAGTTGTGTTGTCTGTTAGAATCAACACCTGCCCTGGAAGAAGTAACTCCTTGAAAGCCATTAATGCAAACTAGACTGCTAACATCTCCTTCATGTTGATATGTAGATGCTGTAGTCTGGCAGGCCACTTGTCTTGTATCCACTTTCCATTTAGATGAGCTCCCCAAGCAATGTCCGAGGCATCTGTCGTTAAAATCTGACTCGCCTCTGGCCGGGTCACAGAGAGTCCCTTGTTTAGGTGACATTCCTGAGCCCACCACAAAAATTCTTTTTGAAGGCAAGGTATTATTTGAATGACAGTGTCCAAATCCTGGCAGTGCTGTGTCCATACATTTTGAGATACCATTGTAGCTTCCTCATATGCAGTTTGGCATTGGGAAGCACCAGAATACAAGATGCCATGAACCCTAATGCTTGAAGGACTGTCCTTGCAGTCAGCACGGACTGATGAGATAGTTGATGGAAGTAAAGTGATAGACTCTTTTGTTTGTCCGGGGTTAAAAGGCCATCTGGGCTGCTGTATTCAGTCTCACACCCAGAAAGCACATGTCTTGAGAGGGTACTAGACTGGACTTTATTTCGTTCACAGAATACCCTAGGCATCTTAGCACTGCTATAACATATTCCAGATGCTGTAGAAGGTCTTCCTTTTGAGCCAGAATCAGGCAGTCGTCCAAGTAAGGATAGATTTGAATTCCTTGAAGCCTGAAGTAAGCTATCACTGGAGCCAGAACCTTTGTGAATACTCTGGGCAGTAGATAAGCCAAAGGGCAATGCAGAGAACTGATAATGAGAATTTCCAGCTCAAAACCGCAGATACTTCCTGCAACTTAGCCTTATAGGCACATGAAGGTAAGCTTCCTTGAGATCTAAAGTTACCATCCAGTGATCTTTGCCCAGCAGAGGTAAAAGCTGTTGTAACGTCAACATCTTGAACTTGGGAATGTCCAGAAAAGTGTTGAGGAGAGATAAATCCAAAATTGGTCTCCACGTGTTCCCCTTCTTTGGTACTAGGAACAGGCGGGAATAAAATCCTAGGCCCCTTTCTGATACAGGGACTGGCTGAATGGCCCCATCTGGAGTAACTGAGAAACTTGCTTGTGAGCCTCTTTTCTTTGTGGAGGAGGAACGTCTGGCATGCCTTTGAAAGGGGCATTGTATGGAAATAAAATCTGTAACCGTGGTGAATGATATCCAACACCCATTTGTCTTGAGTAATTAAATCCCAATTTTCTTTGAAAAGAGACAGTCTTCCTCCCAAAGGAGCTGCCAGACGAGAATCTACTGGCAGCTGAAAAGACAGGTCATTGGGTCTGTTTACGAAAGGACTGACCCCTGCCCTCACCAGAAGTCTGAGCAGGTGAACTCCTGTTCTAGGCCTAAAAGAACCTTGAGCCCTGCCCCTACCACGTCTAGACCTACCCCTAGACTGGGAATCATAAGCAGGATATGTCCACCCCTTAGCAGGCCAATTTCTACTAAACTTCAGTGGCTGCACCTGCAAAAAATCTTTAACAGTTTGCATAGACTTAGCTTTGTCCTCCATTTTCTTTAAAACTGCTTCCACAGGCGATCCAAACAACACATCAGACTGTAAAGGAGCATCCAAAATCCTTGTCTTAACATGCTCAGCTAAATTCTGATCCCTCAACCAGGCATGCCTGCGAAGAACAGAACTAGTGGCAGCCACCCTCGAGGAGGCCTGTACAGCATCAAAACCACATTGCAAAGAATGCTTACCCACTTGTTCAGACACATGAACCAAATCCAGCAACTCTTTACACTCAATACCTTCCACCAAAGCATCCACCTTAGATTTCAATTGTGAAAGGAGATAATTCTGATATTTTAGCATGTGAAACTGACAATTCAACGCTCTCAGGGCTAGAGTGGAAGAAGTATACACTTTCTTTCCCCACCTATCCAAAGCCCTTGCCTCTTTATCAGTGGGAACAGGATTTTTAACCACAGAAGCCTTAACACCTTTAGGCCCCTGAGAAACAGTTTCTGGGTCCGCCCTAGGACTCTTAAACAAATACTTATGAGCTTCGGGCACCCTATAATACCTATCAGGTTTAACAGGAGCAGGAGGCAAAGAGTCAGGGTTCAGGGAAGCCTCTGCAAAAACATCTTCCACCACATTCAACACAGGAGGAATAGCTAAGGGCCTATGCTGGGGTAAAAACAAGAATTCCCTAAGCCTTTTCCTGGAATCAGAGTAATCCTGGCCTTCCCATTTAAAGTGCTCCCTCATCTTCCCAAACACTAACCTGGCACAGTCTAACCTCCTCTTAATAGTGCGTTTGTTAAACCTAGCACAAGAGCGGCAACCAACAACGTCGTGCTCAGGCCCTAAACAAGGAATACACAAGGTATGGTAATCCCTATGAGGTATCTGTTTCCCACAAGAAATACAGTTATTCACTTTTTCTGACATCCGGTTAAATACTGAGGCAAGAAAAAACCAAAATGTTCCCCAACGGGGTACTTAGCCAACTCTGTTTCGGTCTGAAACTCCGGTTTCGGAAATATTTCAGAACGCCAACCTGCACTCGCAAAACTGCTTCTGCATCGGACCATGCGGCAAAAAAGACTGAGGATATGACGTCGGTCATGCGCATTAGTACCCTGACGTACTGACGTCAGTCTAATGCGCCCTGACCGACGTCAGCCTTATACTCTGGTATTCGGGCCGACTGGACGGCGGACTATACCCCAATAGTAAGGACTGCAGCAATGGGGAACGAAGAACATCTGGCCTGAATAACTCCTCTGCATGTACTGTCAGAGATCCAGAAAAAGAGTGTAGTAACCCATTAAGAAAGGTAACATATGTCCGGAATAATATCTCTGCAGGTACTGTCATATAAAATAAGTGAGTGAGCCTGAAAAAGAGTGTTCTAACCTATTAATAAAGGAATAATATGTCTTGAATATGTCTTCCATATACACCGTTATAACAAATAAAGGAGTGAGCCTGTGGAAAAGTGTGTAATGTCATTAATAAAGGTCTAAAACCCGAAGTGTGTCTGTGTCACTTAGTGTGAAATGTTGTTGTACCCTTGCATTATACAAATAGTACTGTTTTAAAAAGTGCTGGCAACCCAGAATTGTGCAGTCCCATATCAAGTGGGTGATGGAAGTGCTAGTAGCTGTGAAGCATATATACAGTCCTCAACAGTCAGTTACTGGCTGGCATGCATAAGTAAATCTGGCACACGAGTAGCATGTTAATTTGTTCCCCAGAAATGTGAGTGTGTGTAAAGAAATGCAGGGTTCTGTACAAATAGAAGTGAAAATGTCATGTGAAAACATCCTGATATGTAGATAAAGAAATATAACCTCGTGGTCCCCTGCAGAGTTCCTAAGCCAGCAGAGAGCAGAAAAAGCAACTTTCTTGATCATAAGTATTTTTTAAACTTTTTTGTTTGCATTTTTCGATCTTTTGAGCTTTTCGACTATTGTTTGTGCCTATATTACTGTTTTATTACCTTATTTTCCTGTTTTTGTGAGCTTATATTGTTGATTGCACTTGTGGGCTAAAGCATTGCTTAAAAGTAACAAACAGGCTAATACACTCAAGTGTACCAGCCTTTGATAGCAATTTAGTCGAAAACAAAGCATTTACTGCATTTTTTCCTGTCTGTTTGCAAAAAAAAAAACAAAAAATATTTCTCCTTTCCTAAACTTTCCTAGCTAGTTGTTCCAGTGATCAGATTTTGCTGATCCCTGGGCTTTGTATTTGGTTTCTGTGTTCCTCCATTTTCTTGTGTGGCCAGAGGTAGTTTCTTTACTCACCAGTGGGAGTGGGGAGTACTGAGCTGCTTGTTGTCCTCAGAGGAGTGGTTAGAAGCAGCAACTAGTAATTCGTTGGCCATTTTGGGTCATTTCCTGTTTTTCCAGCCCCCTGCTATAAAGCACGCTTTGGTGGGCTTTTCTGGCATTAGAGAACTTGGCATAGCTCCTCGTGGTCCCCTGCAGAGTTCCTAAGCCAGCAGAGAGCAGAAAAAGCAACTTTCTTGATCATAAGTATTTTTAAACTTTTTGTTTGCATTTTTCGATCTTTTGAGCTTTTCGACTACTGTTTGTGCCTATATTACTGTTTTATTACCTTATTTTCCTGTTTTTGTGAGCTTATATTGTTGATTGCACTTGTGGGCTAAAGCATTGCTTAAAAGTAACAAACAGGCTAATACACTCAAGTGTACCAGCCTTTGATAGCAATTTAGTCGAAAACAAAGCATTTACTGCATTTTTCCTGTCTTTTTGAAAAAACAAAAAAAACAAAAAATTTCTCCTTTCCTAAACTTTCCTAGCTAGTTGTTCCAGTGATCAGATTTTGCTGATCCCTGGGCTTTGTATTTGGTTTCTGTGTTCCTCCATTTTCTTGTGTAGCCAGAGGTAGTTTCTTTACTCACCAGTGGGAGTGGGGAGTACTGAGCTGCTTGTTGTCCTCAGAGGAGTGGTTAGAAGCAGCAACTAGTAATTGTGGCCATTTTGGGTCATTTCCTGTTTTTCCAGCCCCCTGCTATAAAGCACGCTTTGGCGGGCTTTTCTGGCATTAGAGAACTTGGCATAGCTCCTCGTGGTCCCCTGCAGAGTTCCTAAGCCAGCAGAGAGCAGGAAAAGCAACTTTCTTGATCATAAGTATTTTTTAAACTTTTTGTTTGCATTTTTCGATCTTTTGAGCTTTTCGACTACTGTTTGTGCCTATATTACTGTTTTATTACCTTATTTTCCTGTTTTGTGAGCTTATATTGTTGATTGCACTTGTGGGCTAAAGCATTGCTTAAAAGTAACAAACAGGCTAATACACTCAAGTGTACCAGCCTTTGATAGCAATTTAGTCGAAAACAAAGCATTTACTGCATTTTTCCTGTCTGTTTGTAAAAAAAAAAACAAAAAATATTTCTCCTTTCCTAAACTTTCCTAGCTAGTTGTTCCAGTGATCAGATTTTGCTGATCCCTGGGCTTTGTATTTGGTTTCTGTGTTCCTCCATTTTCTTGTGTGGCCAGAGGTAGTTTCTTTACTCACCAGTGGGAGTGGGGAGTACTGAGCTGCTTGTTGCCCTCAGAGGAGTGGTTAGAAGCAGCAACTAGTAATTCGTTGGCCATTTTGGGTCATTTCCTGTTTTTTCCAGCCCCTGCTATAAAGCACGCTTTGGCGGGCTTTTCTGGCATTAGAGAACTTGGCATAGCTCCTCGTGGTCCCCTGCAGAGTTCCTAAGCCAGCAGAGAGCAGAAAAAGCAACTTTCTTGATCATAAGTATTTTTTAAACTTTTTTGTTTGCATTTTTCGATCTTTTGAGCTTTTCTACTACTGTTTGTGCCTATATTACTGTTTTATTACCTTATTTTCCTGTTTTTGTGAGCTTATATTGTTGATTGCACTTGTGGGCTAAAGCATTGCTTAAAAGTAACAAACAGGCTAATACACTCAAGTGTACCAGCCTTTGATAGCAATTTAGTCGAAAACAAAGCATTTACTGCATTTTTTCCTGTCTGTTTGCAAAAAAAAAAACAAAAAAATATTTCTCCTTTCCTAAACTTTCCTAGCTAGTTGTTCCAGTGATCAGATTTTGCTGATCCCTGGGCTTTGTATTTGGTTTCTGTGTTCCTCCATTTTCTTGTGTAGCCAGAGGTAGTTTCTTTACTCACCAGTGGGAGTGGGGAGTACTGAGCTGCTTGTTGTCCTCAGAGGAGTGGTTAGAAGCAGCAACTAATAATTCGTTGGCCATTTTGGGTCATTTCCTGTTTTTTCCAGCCCCCTGCTATAAAGCACGCGTTAGCGCGGAGCTGCTACTGTTGCACACTAGGGCAGCGCCGGTTAAGCAGATTTAAACTATTAGGCTACCTAAAGTCCACTCTTCAAATTTTCCCTTAAAACTACCTTACTCAAAGTATACTACTGTTCTATTTAGTGTATCCTACAACTATAAATTATCTCTACTTGACTCCCAAGTAGATTATTCTCTATCTATATAGCTAAGCACTTGCTCCTACAGTACTTATCACCTCGATACAGCACTCTTGTTATAGATAGTACCCCAAAAAAGCAAACCCCATTTCTCGGTCGCCCACATCCCCCAGAACCTTTTTTTTAAAGTTTTTATGTCTATTCCTTCTAGCATGTCGAGGGATCAGTTGCTAATGTCCTCTCCTGCTCAGCTGGTGAACCTGGGAATATTGAGGCAATGTTACAATTGCCTCATGTACACAGACAACCCTCTCCTCCTCCCACAAAACCCAAATACATGTGAGAGATGCAACTATACGGCCAAACTGGAGGCTGAGCTCTCTCAACATAGGACTGGCAAGACGAGACAAGAGGAGAAGGTAACCACACACACCATAGACCCAGTCTCACATAATACCATCACAACCTCAAATCATACACATAAACACACAAAGACATACTCGGAGGCTCTGATCAAAAATCTACCAAAACAGCAGAGGCCACCAAAGCAGACACCCAAACAACTACCACCTCAGAACACAACACCTGCAACACATAGACCACACAGTCAGAGTGTCAAGCAGTCACAGCCCCTAAGGCCAAACACAATGCCAGACACACTAGTCATTGGTGACTCCATAGTCAGACACACTGACGTCCCGCTCACCAGACTGAGTAAGGAGAAGGTCACAGTAAGCTGCCTGTCGGGTGCTAGAATCCACCACATAACGCATGCACTCAGGTCTCTCAACAGCAGGTACAAGTACGACTCAATCATTGTCCACGCTGGTGTTAACGACCTGAGACGTACCTCCTTGGACTACATGAAAAGAGACATAGAGGAGCTCTCTGATTATGTAGCCCAAGCAGGTATGACCCTGACCTTGAGCAGTATCCTACATTCACCAAGAATGATGCCACAATACAGAGATAAGATGATCAACTTTAACAATTGGCTTAAACTCTGGTGTCATTCAAAGGGGATCCAATGTCTGTCTGCCTGGGATGACATGCTGGACAAGCCACGCTGCTTCGCAAGGGACGGCTTGCACTTGTCACCCCTGTGATTCCGGATTTTGGCAACGGCTCTTGCCACCCTCATAGTGCCTTTTTTAGGCAAGGCTCAAATTCTAAACCTACCACCCTAGAACAAAACAAAGAAAAAAAACTAAGGGTAATGCTGCTCAATGCCAGAAGTCTCAACCTCAAGATGCACGCACTCGAGGCCCTTCTCAGTATGGAGAACATCGATGTCTGTGCTGTGACAGAAACCTGGTTCAAGGCTCCTGAGAGCACCCCAGCACTATCAGGTTTTACCTCATATCATGCGTTCCGGCCCCAAAACCCGGAGAATACCAAGAAAGGAGGAGGGGTATCCATATTCATCAAGGACACCCACACCTCAAGATTGGTGGCATTGCACAATGCATCGGAAACCATCCA
The DNA here is from genome assembly GCF_019279795.1 of Protopterus annectens. Lineage (NCBI taxonomy): Eukaryota > Metazoa > Chordata > Ceratodontiformes > Protopteridae > Protopterus > Protopterus annectens. Next base: position 572,236,179 of record NC_056750.1, on the reverse strand, counting down.
GGTGCAATTAACGATAGGCAAGACTGCTCTGCAATTTGTAGCATGTTACAGGCCACCCTCGCAAACTCAGGAACCTCACATGGCCTTCCTGAAAACACTGGAGGGAATAAATGTATCTCCGAACACCATCATACTAGGCGACTTCAACTACCCTAATATAGACTGGGAACACTACTCAAGCCCAAACACTCTAGCCCAAAAGTTCCTGGAATTCATAAACTCAAATGCCATGGAACAACTAGTCACCATCCCCACAAGAGGAGAGAACATACTTGATCTCATCATCACGAACATGGGAGCACGATGTTCAACGCCAGAAGTATACCCCTCACTGGTGAGATCTGATCACAAACTAATCTCGCTGGAGGTCCTCATCCTGCCCCCACCCGAAATGAAAAAGACCACAGTAAAGAACTTCTCGAAAGCCGACTTCACACTTCTAAAGACTAGTGTGGTCTCCTTTAAGGCCCCTAAGCTGGCGGTAAACATTACTCAAACCGCTGAATCACTTACAAATGCCTTCTACCAGCACCTGCAGGGCTGCATGGATCAGGCAATCCCAAGCAAAACAAAGACTTTTTGTACCAAAGGCAAGCGTCCAGTCTGGTGGACCCCAGCCATAAACAAACTCTACAACAAAAGGAGAAAGCTACTACAAGATAGAGCAAAATCCTTAAAAGGTAAGACACCGCTGATCACTATAAGTAAAAAGCTAAGAGCTCTCATAAAATCATCCAAAGCTAATTTTGAGAAAAAAATAGCTAAGGACTCTAAAGACAACCATAAGGCATTCTTCAGCTATGTCAGAAACTTAGGAGGAAACTCCCAGATATGCTCAGAATTAGTTCAAAATGATGTGAAGATAACTGATCATAAAGACATTGCCAACATACTGGCTGACAGGTTCAGTGCAAACTTCTCCCCCCCCTCCCCCCCTAAAGGAGAGATATCTATACCAATTGATTGTAGCCCCCCAAACATCTCTAATGCCCAGGTGAGAACTCCTCTCTCCAAGGCAAAGAACACAGCATCCATGGGACCTGATGGTGTCCCCGGCTGTGTGCTCCATGAACTCAACGAGGAATTAAACCCACAGTTAGGACAGCTGTTTAATCTTAGTCTCACCTCCGGATCATCCCAGGGAGTGGCGCACAGCGACTGTGGTCCCACTCCACAAAGGCTGTGCCTCCACCGACCCTGGAAATTACCGTCCCATTAGTTTGACAAGCCTTATCTGCAAAGCCATGGAGAGGATCATAATGGATCTCATAAATAAAGACATAGGGAATTTGCAGACTTTAGATCCAACCCAGTTTGGCTTTGTCAAAAGCCGATCATGCCTTTTAAACTTGGTTGACTTTTTCGAAACAGTCACCAAGGCCATCGACGAGGGAAAGGCAGTCCATACAGCCTACCTAGACCTGGCGAAGGCTTTCGATACAATACCTCACTCGGGTATCATTGAAAAACTCATCAACTTAAATGTAAACCCATACATTACAAGATGGGTTGCAAACTGGCTGAGTGACAGAACCCACAGGGTCAGAGTTGCTGGCGCCATGTCAGACTCAAAGCCTGTCACAAGTGGTGTCCCACAAGGCTCAGTCCTGGGCCCACTCTTGTTTGGCATCTACTTTTCTGAAGTACAAGCAAACACAGGAGGGTTATGGCTGACAAAGTTTGCAGATGACTGCAAACTGGGCCGTAGTTGAAAACACATCCGACACAGATATCCTTCAGAAGGGTCTCACAGAAATGGATAACTGGTGCCAGAGCCATAGCCTTAAGTTAAATGCCAAGAAATGCATAGTCATACCCTTCGGGAAAAATAAGGTTACCCCTAGCTACCATATAGGTGGCAATCCCCTGAACACAGAAGAAGTTATTAGGGACCTGGGAACCCAGGTTGACAGTAGCCTTTCATTCGACACTCATATTGTTAAAGTAGTTAGGAAGACCTTCTACATTGCCCACCTTATCATGAAGGGAGTCACATCTAGATCAAGGGAAGTCATAGTCTCCCTATACTCATCACTCATCAGACCAATGATGAGTAGAATGCCCCATTCGGAATGTATCTGACCCGACACTTGCAGCAGCTGGAGAGGCCACAAAGTTCCTCACCAAAAGGATAAAGGGTCTCAAAATCTGTCTTATGCTGCCCGACTGAAAGAACTCCAGTTATATTCAGTTGCTTACCGCTTGCTCAGAGGTGACCTATGCCTGACATACAAGGCCATGTCAAACCCAGATTTGATGAACATGCTTCATCTCAAAAAATCTAGATCCCTCAGAGCCACAAGGGCGGGAGACTTAAACCTCGACACGGTTATTAATAGGACGTGCTGGAGGGATAGATTCATCACCCAAAGACTCCCTATGCTGTGGAACAAAATCCCGGTTTATGTGAGGCAGAGCACCTCGCTGGCCTTGTTCAAGAGGAATCTTGACCAATGGATGGGAGATCGCAGATACACCCTAGGGGTTACCTCAGTGTCACTGCTCGACAGAGGCACAGCTAAATAATGGGCATAGTATCTCCAAACTAAAGGGGTGGTGTAAGCCACAAAACTACGGGCTAGGCTTATAAATGCCCTCGGGCAGATAGCCTAGTATGAACCTATGAACCTATGAACCTATAAATGCAATCAAAGAATATGTAGCAGTAACATCTGCATCTTGGAAAGTTAGTATGTCAGATATAGGTCAGGCATATATTGAACTAGGCAAACCCATTACACAACCTAATGCATGGTGGCAAGTGTAGTAATACATGTAGGGGATATCCACCTGCAGTCACTAGGAATGTAGTGTAGAGTAAAAGTAATTATAAGATGTTAATCGAGGTTTTTTCTACACCCTACTGTATGTGCATAAACCATGCAATTCCACACCTCAATGGGTATGTGTAATCTTAAATATTTGTTGGGACATATTTGCATTCACGTTGATGCATGTGCCCTGTTCAAACCCCACAATCATGTTGGCCTGTTGCTATCAAACATCCTTGCATGCTGTTGGAATATCCACTGTCGTTCAATATATGCATGTGTTATGCTTGATGTTCAACTGTTGGAACCTTGGTGTGTTGGGTTAATGGGAATATTACTGCATGCTGTTACAACTAATCTGGAATGCTGTTGTTTATGTTGTAATTAAACACACCTAATCACAGAACATATGGGAAGGCCGGTCCCAGCGGACCCACCTGTCCCTCCTCAGCTGGCGAGTGCACCTGGCACCAGCGGGTCCGGTGCCCAACCTGGGCTCCCCTCCTCCATTGGTCCTGTGCCACCTTCAGGTGGAAGCAATGCAGGGGATGGGGCTTGTCCCCCTCGTGCAAGCATGGGCAGAGAAGGGCCACCTGTCACCCTTCAAAGGGTCCGGGCTGTGGTGCATAGGGAGATCCAGCATTCAGTCGCTGATCCCCTACGCCAGCTCGAGGCGAGAATGGCGCGTCTCACGGGTGAGCCTGCACATCCTACACAGCCCCCAGCACAGCCACCCTCGGGGCTGTGAAGATGCAGTGGTGACTGCCCATGGGTGGGGATCTCAGTTCCACTGTTACCATCTGTGGGCTCATGGGCTTGTGATTTCCAAACATTCGTCCCCGTCAATTGTGTTCACCCACCCCATGTGTCATACACCGCCCCGTATGCGTCTTGTCTGTCTTGTCTGTTTCCCTCCCTAACCTACCTCCCTGAACATACCTACTTCCTCTACCTCACTGTCCACTTTCACCTGAAAAAAAAAAAAAAAAAGGGCAATCTGTACCCACAAAAAAATTACTGGACATGTAAACTGATAATTATAATTGGCAATACAACATACTTTGTTGTCCTCACCCCTCTCCCAGGGGTGGAAGGTTTCAAATTTCACTCCAAATTTATTGTATATGCACAGCTGTTGCTGGTAAAGAAATGGGCAGCTATGGACCTTCCCTACACCCGTCCTGCACATCCCGAGCTTGTTTACCTACTGTCTGTTCCTCTTTGCGCCCCCTTTTTCACTACTTTCCTATCTCCCCATTTTCTTTTCTTTAAAAGAAATTAGGGCGGGGGTTAGCGGGAGTAAGCACTTTTAAGCAGTAATAAGCAGGTTTAAATGCGTGTGCGCATCTGTGCGCTTAGCTAAGCATCGCTAAGCATCACGCAAACCTGCTTACAACTGCTTAAAAGTGTCTTAGTCACTCTATGGAAGGGCCCTTGTTCTGCTCAGCAGCAAAAGAAAAGACCTCTGCCAGTCTCGAACCCCAGACCATTGATACAATAGACTGCATGAATTACCACTAAGCCACAGCAGATATACAAATAACTTGGTGCTGACATAAATATATCATGCATTACAATGAGGGAATGTAAATGGAAATTAGGAATGGTATAACACAAATCCTGTTCTGTGGGTCTTTACCAGCAGTTGTTGTGGAATTGCATGACATGACTGTGAAAATAGAACCAGCCATCCAAGCAGGGAATAATGTTACAGTAGCACCTTTCAAACACCACACAGTATCAGACCAGGATAAATACTGGCAAAGTTGATTAGGGCAGAGGCCAGACACCCCAACTGTAACTGCTTTACAGGGATGTCCCTGATTTGTAAACGAATGTTAGCTGTGCCCCACTGAATCACTCTGGAAAGTACTAACTTTAGGCAGACAAGTGTGGAATCACACGCAATGAATAATCTCAATAGGTGAGAGTAGACACTGCTTGCACATCAGAAAAGGTGTAGGTATACATATGCTCTGATTCCCAAGAAAGTCTCAACTGCAATATGTCTGTAATATATTGCAGGTGTATCTAACGTATATGTACCTTTCACTGAGGCCATTCAAATAAATACCTGAGAATATCTGAGGCCTGGCAGAGGCAGAAACACACAGGCATATCAGCATTACTGCTGTTACACACTCTGCAAATAGCTTTGGAAGGAATTCCACAAGTATGCCCTTATGTTGGAGTACAACACAGAAATATCAAGGATGTAGCCATGTACTGCTAACAACCAACTGTGACAATGCCAATGTGCCAGTGCTGAAAAGACTGATGTGGTGCACAGACAAAGTATAATAGGCTAACCTCTAGCTACCATCTGGATATGTCCACAGGTGGGAGCTACGCAGACTACTTGCCTTGATAGACTAACAGGTACACAGCAATCCTGTATGTTCAGCAAGATAAACCTCACATGATAATAAAAAATGCTCTTTGCAGTTCTGCACCCCTATCCAAAGGTACAACACACCTGTGTATTCAGGCAAAAACCAGGGTGTAGGTAGGCATACTCAGTACTGAAATATGTCCAGTTGTGTTGAGCAGCCTATGCTAATTGCAACACAAACAAACCACAAACTGTTCAGAGGTGAGTAACGTAATAATTACAGTATAGCAGTTCACAAACACTGCATGTGCCACAGGAATACAGTGCACTAACCACATCTGTATGGCAGTTAAATGTCTAATTCAGAAAGAAAGTACATACTCCCATGTATCCTGTGTTAGCATTTGGAGGGGTGAGTACATGTCTACACTGAGAAATGTGTACTGGAAGCAGCAACATTCAGGTTTGAGTACAACATGCATATCACTGGCTACAACCCTAGCTTCAGATAAGAGACATATACCAACCTTCTGACTGACACAATGGTGTCCAGAGCAAACAAGCATGGGCCCCACCTTGGAAAGCTGAAAGGGCTACGCCTACCTAACCTAGCATTTTTTAGCAGTGGGCTGCAATCACAGTGAGTAATGCAATCAGCACACAGCAGGCTGCATGCAATTACTGAATGGTGGGCAGCAACTGGTGCAGAGGCTGTCACATGCACAAGTGCAGATACCTAGAAAAGCAGGCTGTACCTGCTATCCACACATGCAATAATATCAATGCAGGTACAGGGAGATAGAGAGCGAGAGAGAGAGACACAGACAGAGACAAAGACAACAGAGAGAGAAACTGAGACAGAAACAGAAACAGAGGGAGAAAACCCAAAACAAACAACCCCAAAAAAAAAAAACCTACAAAACTGTAACAGACGGAGCAGGGAAACAAAAGGTAAGGTATGTGTAACTCATATGTATGTGTTGGCATGTAGTAGATGTTCCTGAAGAGTACTCTACACACTGCAAATCATCCATGTGTGGCAGCAGTACTTTTCTATCTGTATCTTCATATGTGCATAGGGCAAGGGACATACTGCAACTGTTAGTGAAGGGTGGACAGATATCTGTTGTTGAAGGTTGTTATGTGCATATATCTATGTAGGTCATAGTGTGTGGCATAGAAAACAGCATGCAGTGCTGATATATGTCATGTGCTGGTTAAACGCTGTGGGACTGATTTGTCAGATCTGCTGTGTTACAGCCAGTGAGGCCTGCTAAAGCTACGTGGGCCGAGGACACCCACATGCATTCTACACAACATTGTGCAATATAATCATATAACTGTACATCCCACAACTGTCGCATAACTGATATCCCCACCATGAAAGGTGGACTGTACATGTGCCTATATGTACATCTATGTGCTACAGCAATGGATGTGTACATGTATGTGTATATATATATATATATATATATATATATATATATATATATATATATATATATATATATATATATATATATATATATATATATATATATATATATATATATATATATATATATATATACATACATATATAGAGAGAGAGAGAGACATGGGGCCATATGTACTGCAACAAGTGTGTGATGACCAAGGCATGGACTGTAGACAAGTGTTGATACTGCAGTGCCATTCCTCCTTTCCAAAACACTGTACCCATTAACTACCACATAGATAGAGATCTACCCAACACCGAAGGTGTGATAAGGAAACATAGGACACAGGTGGGCAGTAGCCACCTCTTTGATAAAGACAGTGTCACACTAGACCTGTAATCTGTCTGTGTGGTATGTGTCATGACAACAGGTGTGTCATCTAGGGAAATATAGGTCAGTGTTCCCCTCTACTCATCACAATGCCCTGTGTGGTATTACCTCACATGACAACTACAGTAGGTGGAAAGGCCACAGACATACCTCACAGAGGGTACTACTAGCCGCAAACAGATGCCCTGTGCAGACTGACTCACAAAACCACATCTAGACTGTATTGCATACTGGCCACACAGAGGTGACCTCAGCCGGACATACAGAGGTATGTCACACCCATAGCTGGGTGACAACCACCATGGCAACATATCACGATCCCTCCGGGATACACGCTCTAGGGCCCTAAACCTCATCAGCTCACTAAACAGCACATGCTGGAGGGATAGGTTCCTATCTCAGAGATATGCCATACACTGGAATAGACCATCTAGCAATAGCAAACAAGGCTCCTCATTAGCAGTTGTCATAAATACCCCTAATGAGTGTTTGGGAGATTGGTAATACACCCCAGGAACCCCCTCTGTGGTTCTGGTTGGCAGGGGCAAGTGAAATCAAAGTACATGTGTGTCAAAGGCCAGGGTAGCATATGGCTAGGCTGCCGTAGGCCCTAGGGCCAATAGCATATAACCTACCCATGACACTATGCACTCACACATGTACTCAATGCAAAACCTGCTATGTGAGTTTGAATAAGTGTAACGCTGAATGTGTGCAAGGTCTGTAAAGGTTTGATAGGTTAGTGTGAAGTTGTATCTGACATGGTAGTGTCTATCCTAGCTGTGACACCAGGGAAAGATGTGTATTGTACTGTTAGGCAGACATAGTAGTATGGCATACGATGTGACATAGTTCCTTGTTGACGACTGTGGTGTCTCATTGTAGGCTAAAGCAATACATGTATGCTTAGTGAGTGGTACTGCTGGTGAATCCAACTCCCATAGGAACTGTAGTACTACCTGAAGCTGTAGGCCTAAACAGCACAGTATGGTGTGTGTTCACATTGCTTGGAAACACTGTCTTGTGTGTTTCCTGTAGTCTGCACAAAGGACAAATCTCAGACATAAGGGTCTGTAAGTAGTGGCACACAGTACTGTATGGTATACAGGTAATGCTCATCTGTGTTGGCATACAGTGGTGCATTGTATGTTTGTCTGATGTGTGTGTAATTATGCCTGTACCATGGCTGCAATCATATGTGTGTTACAGGGTATACATGTGTATCCAGCAGTATGCCACCTATAGTAACAACTGTACACATATGTTAGGCAGGGCTATGGCATCAATGACTAATGTGGTTGAATGGTACTACTGTAACTGTACTTTACATTCATTGCAATGGATGACATCTCTGTTTCTGCATTGGCATGATATATACCCCTGTGTCAAGGTTGTGCATTGTGTCACAAAAAGTGTGCTGGGTGCTGTTGTATAGTGGTGTGATATATGGAGTATGTCAGGCACCGTTAGTCAGTTGTGGCCTGAGAACCAATAAGTGGTAGTGAACGTGTGTAACCCCTGACAGAGAAATGGATGGTATATATGTCAGTAAAGTGATATCTTTGGTTAAAGGTTTAAAGTGTGCCACAGGACTCGCTCACACATATTGTTCATATCTTTTTCAGCCAGATGGCCCACCAATGCAATCCATCATATACAGCAGTGGAAGAAGATGAAATTGTCCAAAGCCTGATGCAGCAGTACACTATGCTGTTTTCCCGAAGCAGCCAGCACCAGCAGGAGCGGACTGCACTGTGGCAGGATCTTGTTCATCAGGTAAATGACATAGGCATGCATAACTGGACATATGAGCAGGTACGCCATCACTGCAGTAATTTAATTAGACATGTCCAGCAGAGTGCATCTGATATCCAAAGACAACAGCTTGCCACAGGTGGTGGGATGGCCATTCATCCCCCCATCACCAAAATGGAGGAGCTGCTCCTAAGCTTGGTGGCGCCTGGACAACAGCAGCAACAACCTGTGACATGTGTTGTCATGGAGGCCGGAGCCACCCAGCATGCTCACATGGAGTGAGCAGGTAACATGCCCTATCTGTAGACTACAGCTAACTGTATTGTTAGATTATGTCTACGTGAGATGAGTACTGTGTGTTTAGCAGTTGTGCTGCCTAGTGTTATGCAATACTGATATTTGGAATATTATCTCTACACCTGTGACTGTTGACTGTTGTTCCACTGTAGTTTAGCATACCCTCTGTAGCAATGCCACAGTTGTGGCCACTGACAAACTCTCTCATATTCTCGTAGGTCCCTCTGGTGTGACAGCAGGGAATACGATCCATGCTGGTGAGTGTGGTATAACTGCAATGTTGGTAATGAAATGTGCATGACACAGGTGAGGTGTAGGCCATGTACACGTAACACACCTATGCATAATGCATGCCATGCATGTTTGCTGTAAGACGTTGCACAGCTCAGTAATGTCAGTAGCTGCTTCAATGACATGCAATACACAGAGCATCAGACACAGTTGTGGCAACACCGTACTGCACAGTGGATAGGCATAGTTGCTGCAGCTGTACACAACATAACACATTTATCATATGCAGTACACAAAAACATGCTACATATGGCATTACCACACACCCACTGTAAGGTCACACTTCAGTATCCCACATGTCATCCACACACACACATAATATACCTCAGGGGTAGAGGCCTATCATGGGGCTGTGCAACACTCTTCAACACTTAACACAGTCATGTTAGGCAATGCTCCCTATTGGGCACCTTACACACCCATGTAAAAAGTGGCTGTGTAATTGTGAATGCAGCCACGGCACTGCAGTTCAGGTACAGCATGCTAGGTGGTGGTCTGTCACACATTAATAGCCATGAGTGACCACAAGATGCATGATGATGATGGCACATGGTACTACACCCCATCCAGTTACAGTGACCACAGTACTACACATAGCAGTCATTGCTTTGCACCTCAATGTTGTGTGTGTGCAAACATATGCACCTATACACAATATGCATAGCATGTTGTGTGTGTGCTTACATATGCCAGTATACACAATATGCACAGCAGTCGCCATCTGTACAAAGTGTCACATATATGTCCTGGAATGCTATTGGGTGTATAGGTCACATGACACATTGGGTATATGTGGTGTTTAATGTTGCAACCATAACCACTGTACAAGTGCCATGTTGAGCATTGGGATTCCTTCACGTCTACATGCACCACTCATCCCATGTGTGTACATAGCATGCATGTGCTACACCTGTGCCCACTATTATCTACTATGGACACAGACACTGTAATCACACATGGCAATCTATGTGCCACACAGACAACACATGCAGCCATGGTATGTATACCTGTGAGTGATGGTGCACAGGACATTGCAGAGCTGATAATACATGCACAGCAATGTTGTGCCCATGTACACATTGTGTTCCAGGGTGTTGTCAATCACTGAACAACTACACACATGCATCAAAGCCATGCATAATGTCATTAAATAGGGCCGTCTACACTTGCACTGCCTGGTCTTGAGTAACACATATTCTGCATGCTGACACGTGTGAGGTGACTGTTTGCCTTGTGATACTGGCACCCACCTTCACCCATTATTGAGTATATGTTGGATTGCTGGTGTGTGTGTGTGTGTGTGTGTGTGTGTGTGTGTGTGTGTGTGTGTGTATGTGCTGTAGTGAGGAATGTATTTGTGTGCATGTGTTCATGTGTTCATGTGTGCTAACATTGTGTACAGATTGTAAAGTCTGTTTCCTGTCTTCCTCTCACAGGTGCTGAGTTTGGGGTGGCTGAAAGCAGCAGGGAACCTGAAGTCACTGCCACTAATAGTGGAGATGATGAGACATTTATTTTGGCACAGGAAGGTTTGACAGGGTCTGTTGTTGGTCCACCAATCGACAGTACACAGCGTTCAATGCCATCTATGTGCACACTCATACTGACGATACATCCCTCATCACCAATGGCCTTAGCCGAGGGACAGCATACAGTTGGCATTGACCAGGAGAGTGTGGTACCCATGGCACTTGCATCCCCTCACAGCAGCCATAGCCAGATTCCTGGAACGGTACCACATAGCCGGATGTCCAGGGGTTCTCGGGGGAGCACCACTGGTCATATTGCCCCTGGCAAACGTGCCCCCAGAGGTATTACAACCTCTAGTATGTTCCAGGCTTTAATGCAGGCACAGGCACGTATGGAATGGTACACCAGACAGGGACTAAGGGTGCAGATGGCCCATTACAGTGCTATCAATGACAGCATCTGTGACCTTGCCGGTGCCATCCGGAATTTCACCGAGGTCATTGATAGACATTGGGGGGGGGGAGACAATAGACTCTTCCATGAGTCAGGACCGTGTGGGATGGGTGAGACATCGACGCAGATGCATGCCAGGAACAGCAACAGCTGGCAGTCGACACGGACGGCACACAGATCACAGCCGCTCCCATAGTGGCAGTACCAGCCCCAGCAATGCTGGGTCTGGCCTGTCCATTGACTGCCCTAGTAGACCACATACACGTGGCTCTGGCCAGTCCCAGCAGGGACATGGGTCCAGTCATCATACCTCTGCCTCTGATGATAGTACCCAGTCAGGGTTGGTACCCAATACTGCCCGTAGCACCCCTGCCAGGCACAGGTACCATGTCCGTGCCCAGAGACAGTGATCTGTACAGCCTAGCAGGTACAGTCTGTGGCTGTCCCACAACCTCCCGTATATGGCAGCCACATGGTGGAGCTGTGTGCATGCAGACACACACACAGTAACCAAACAAGTAGGGCTCACACATACACACACACATTACATCAACATTGGCCCATGCTGTACTGTTGTCCCTCACACACACACACACACACACACACACACACACACACACACACACACACACACACACACACACACACTTTGATTGGATGGGTCAATGTCAGGCTCTGGCAAACCAACAACACACCCTGTGCATATGATGACACCTGTGCCACCTCCTGTCATCTGTAACATTGATGCAGGAACAGGCTAACATGGTTCTCATGCACAGGGTGACATTATAGCAGTGTAGCAATATTAGCAAGTTGTCTTCAGGAAAGTGTATTGATATCCTTGTAGGTATATCTGAGCAGGCATTATGCATCACAGCTCTGATTGTCAATGTAGCATTGTTTACACCAGTGTTAGGTCTAAGTATGTATTGTCCACCCATGTGCCACGTGGCTGAAGTGTACAGTGTTGCCAGCATGCGTTAGTGAGTGAACAGTACGTGTGTGGTGCGTGTATTACAGATTATCAGGTGTACATCTGTGAACATGGTGGGTGTGCACGGTCTGCATGTAAGTGCATAGTGGACACATGGAACGTGTGACATACCCTGTTGTACACATTGTTAACATCTCATAGTATCTTTCGATGGACAGTATGCATTCTACTACAGATATGTACTAACATGGGTACACGTGTGTATGACATGGGTCGACAGTATGCTGTGGGTAATACTGTTGATATCTGTCAATGATTTGCAGTCTGGTAGTATACACAACCTCAACAGCATGACTATAACCAATCATTAGATGTTGTCCTGACAAATGACACACAGTTGTTGGGAACTCAGTAACAGTTGGGTCCTTCCGGTACTATACTATAACAGTGACCACTGGTATTGACCGCCACCCATACCTGGGACCACACCTGTTTGGCATATAGCCCTCTTAGGTACATGTAAACACACTAGGGATATGTCCATCCACATCTGGAAATGCATGCATTGGCCTACAATGCATTCCCTGGATGGGAGCATATCCTACACAAGGGTATCATACAGACAGATACCGGTTGTCCAATACATGTTGTATAGCAGTAAGCCGACTATGGCATAGTCATCCACATTTACTATACATACTATCCTGACAGTACCACATAGGTGGTAGCCCTCAACATGTATGTTGGGTAACAATGTGTACATACAGCCACATGTTATATCATCTGTCCCTTGGTATCCACATATCCATAGGTATTGTGGAGTCCCTCAGTGTGTCACATAAGCCATTAGGGGCCTGAATGCATATCCATAGGGCTGGTGTACACCTATGATGACTGTCCATTATTGCCAGTCGTTGTTGTGTATGAACATGTCTGACATATACCCCAGGCATGTACCCTCACTCACAGTACTCTATGGTAACTGTCATGGGTGTGTATGGCACAGATGACCTTGGACACAGATCACTACAGTGGCCAGGCTTGTCACATACATACTTATGTGACCTATGATCTGGGAAGCAGTGGCACAATCTGTCAATGGAAACAAATGTATTCATGTAGTGTGCAGGCTTCACACCTATGTACTGATTGAGGTCACATGTACACATATTTATTTACCACGCAGAAACCTGATGTGTGCAATGCACATACTGTTTTAATCATGATATGTCATACCATAGTAAAAGCAAAACCCACACTGCATTGACCAACTGTGTTTCTCACACACACACACACACACACACACACACACACACACACACACACACACACTCAGCAATTGCAGGATTCAAACCCCTACCTAACTATGTTATGATACTAGAGACATACACATTAACACAGCGCTATATGCTTTACTGGGTGGTTTCTATTCTCCTGCTATATTTGTAGGATGCTGACATCATCAGACTTTCCAAAGAGGAATGTACCTCTTTTAATTTGCTTTCCCAGTCTCCAAAAAGGGCACTCCTCTCAAAGGAAATCACACACATACGCCCCCCCACCCACACACACACACACACACACACACACACACACACACACACAAACACACACTGTCAGCGTTTGCAGGATTCAAACCCCTACCTAACTATGTTATGATACTAGAGACATATGCATTAACACGGCATGCTATATGCTTTACTGGGTGGTTTCTATTCTCCTGCTATATTTGTAGGATGCTGACATCATCAGACTGGACATGGTAATGTGTGTACACTCTGTTTTATGCAATCCCAGGAATGAGCCATGTGGGTCGGCAGGTGTCAACAGCTTGAACAGGACCCCATAATCCTTACCTTGTGTGATCTATCTGTGGACACATTGACATTCCTTCATATGTTAACACATATTTATGCACAGATTGTTGGTTTTGTGGATACATGTGTCAGGGGTGTTGATAAAGGGCTATTCAAAGTCTATGTGGGACATGTGTAGCTCCGTTCAGTGATGTATGTCCTGGGTGTCTACCTTGCAAACAGTCTAGCATGTTTGGGAACCATGATCTGCACATGAACATACCACAGTTGGTAGGATTGTGTGTTTGTCAGCTTCCAATAGCTCTGTGTATGACTTTGACCATGACGGCCTTTCAGATCAGACTTCATAGGCTTACTGGACGATACTTCCCATGGTGTGTTGTGCACCTACACTTGTGGGGAGTGCCATATGTTGCTGTAACACATTCAATGGTTCCAGATCCTGTGGAGAGGGTGAGGCTCAACAGGCTGTTCAGGTGCAGGGTCTGTTTGTTCTGTAGTTCATGCATGAGACATATTGGGAAGCAATGTAATCCAATTGCTGCCATGCTTTTTGCTTTGGGGGGAGCTGTTCAGCCATTCTACATGTGATATCCCCTGGTATGATGACTGGGACTATGGTCAGTGGGAGGTGGGTATGTCTATATGGGCCTGTCTGACAGGATGTCAGCATTGTCAGTCAGGTACAGCTGGCCCTGACTCAGGACATATATGAGTGTACATTGCTATTTATGACATAGCTGAAGGAGGTGTCTTGATTCAGTCTGGAATCCTTCTCAGCTGCTCTTTACAAAACAACAAACCTGAGCACTAATCCCTGTTATACTCTTTTACACACTTAACACCCTACTGATCCTTTGCGATCAGGCTACGGAGTATGTCAACATAATATCCTGCCATGTCCAGGGGTCGGTTTTGTGTGTACTCTCCAGTCCAGCTAGTGAATATTGTGGTTTTGACACATTGTTACATCTGCCTCTTGTACACAGACAACCCTCTCTTCCTCCCAACAAACTCAGATATATGTGAGAGATGCAACAATATTGACATACAGGAGGCTGAGCTCTCTCGACCCATGACTGGCATAGTCTATCAGGTGGTGAAGGTAACCACACACACCACATATCAGTCTCACATAAACCTATAGCGACAGCAATCAAACCACATTATCACACACAAACATACTCGGAGGCTCTACAAAAACTCTGCCTAAGCAGTAGAGACATCCAAAGCAGACACACAAACAACTGCTACCCCACTACAATACCCACATATCACATATGTCAGTGTGCCAGACAGTCACTGCACTTTGGCTAAACAACACACCTAATACACTTGTAATAGGTGACACTTATTGTCAGACACACTGACGTCCCACTCACCAGGCCAAACAAGGGAATAATCACTTTGAGCTGTCTCTCGGGTGGCAGGATCCACAACATAACACATGCACTCAGGTCACTCCACAGCAAGTGCAGGACTGGCTCCAGCATTGTCCATGCTGGTGCGTACACCCTCAGACGTCCCTCCCTGGACCACATGACATGATACATAGAGGAACTCTCTGATCATGTAGCCCAGGCCAGTATGACCCTGACCTTGTCTAGCATCTTACACTCACCAAGTATGATGTCACAGTATACCAACAAACTGATCACGTTTAACAGTTGGCTAACATATTGGTGTCATTCACAGGGGATACAGTGTCTGTCAGCCTGGGGTTACATGCTCGACATGCCATGTAGCTTCCCTATGGACAGCTTGCACCTGTCACCCTTGGACTTTCAAATACTGGCTAAGGCAGTTGCTACCACCATACTGCCTTTTTTAAGCGGGGCTCAAAAGACAAACCCACCTCCATAGACATTACAGAGTACATGACACTGAGGGCAATGCTGCTCAACACCAGATGTGTTACCCACAAATTGCGACCACTCATGAATCTCCTCAGTATGGACAACAACGATATCTGTGCACTAACAGACACCTGGTTCAGGCTCCCAAATGCACACCAGCACTACTAGGTTATATTTCATACCATGCTTTCTGACCACAAAACTCAGAATGGCCAACACAAATAGGGGAAGTATCCATATACATCACAGATACACACACCTCCGGGTTGGTAGCCCTGCACAAAGCATCACAAACCATACATATGCACCTAACATTGTGCATATCTGCCTTTTGGTTTGTTGCCTGCTACAGACCACCCTCCCAAACTCATGAACCACACTTGGCTTTCCTGGGAACACTGGACAATATGAAGGTCTCCCCAAACACCATTATATTGGGTGACTTCAATTACCCACACATTGACTGGGGATAGTACTCAGGCCCCAACACCCTCACCCAACAGTTGCTACTATTTGTACACTCATATGCTATGGCACAACCGGTCACCACACCCACAAGAGGGGGCAACATATTGGACATGATCATCACCAACATGGGGACTCTATGTTCCACACCTGAGATATACCCCTCATTGGTAAGGTCAGAACATACATTTATCTCACTGGACATCCATATACCATCCATACACCCATCCTGGGTAATCTTGGTGAACTTCTCAAAAGCAAACGTCACACTTCTCCAAACCAAGGTGGTATCCTTCAGAGACCCTGTAACAGTGGGAAGTATGGCTCTGACTGCTGAATCCTTTACATACACATTCTATGGACACCTAGTGGACTGCATGGATCGTGCTATCCCAAATAACAACTGGACTCACTCCTCCAATGGGAGGGGACCTGTCTGTTAGACCCTGGCCATTAATAAGCTATACAATGAAATGAGGATGCTACTGCATGATAGAGCACAATCCCAGACAGGGAAGGCATCTGTGATCTGTACTACCAGACAGCTACAATCACTCATGTATTTATGTCAGGCCCGCTTCTCATGGACAATTGCACCAGACATGTAGGACACTCACAAGGCCTTCTTCGGTTAATTCAGGTAACTGGGTGGACACTCACTGATATGCTGTGAGTTACTGCATACTGACTAAACATACCCTGAACACACAGACATTGCCAACATTCTGGCAAACAGGTTCAGTGCAGATGTCTCCCCCCCATCCCCCCTAAGGAGCTACTGTCCATCCCAACAGAGTGTAACCTTCCTGACATCACAAATAAACAGGTGAGTGCTGCCCTCCCCACAGCGGACAGCACAGCATCAGTGGGACCAGACAGTGTCCTGGCCTGCGTCTTACACAGGCTTCATGACAGACGTAACCCTCACATTACATCACTGTTCAATATCAGATTTACTGCAGGATATGTACCCACAGAATGGCGTACAGTGATATTGGTCCTGCTCCACAGAGTTGCTGCCACAACGGACCACAGACAATATTGGCCTACAAGGCTAACTAGCCTGTTCTGCAAAGCTATGGAGCGTATTGTAATGGGACTCATGCACATAGACATTGGGAACCTACATACACTGGGTCCTACACATTTCAGCGTTGTTGTGGGCAGATCTTGCCTCCTGGACCTGTTCATATTCTTTAAACAGTTACTAGGTCCATCGGTGTAGGGACGGTTGTCCACACAGCCTGCCTGGACCTTGCACAACCCTTCGACACAATACCCCACTCGGCCATTATGCATAGGGTCACCGGCGTCGATATCAACACATATCTCACACGATGGATTGCTACCTGGATCAGGGATAGCACCCACATGCTCAGTATTGCAGGTGCCATGTCTGACTATACACCAGTTACACATGGCATCACATAAGGCTCAGTCCTGGGACCTCTCTTGTTCAGTATATATTTGTGTGACGTATGGCTAACACAGGAGGAATATGGCTGACCATGTTCGCAGATGACTGCAAACTGGGTGCCATAATCAACTCTCCAGCTGGCACAGCTGGCACATGCATACTCAAACGGGGTCTCACAGAGATAGGATGACTGGTGCCTGAGCCATGGACTACAGCTAAATGCCATTAGTTGCATAGTCATCCCCTTTGGGGATAACAACATGCCCACACATTACCACATAGGCAGAAATCCATTACATATGGCAGTAGTTGTTAGGGGTTTGGAAACACAACTTGTTTTTACTCTCGCCTTTGACAATCACGTTGCCAAAGTGGTTAGACAGAACTTCTATATAGCCCACCTTATCCCATATGGTTTCACATGTTGATCAAGTGAGGTCATTGTGCCCCTATACTCATCATGGCCATGCTTGGTTACAATGCCACATTTGGGATGTACCTTACCCAACACCTGCAGCAACTGTAATGGCCACAAATGTTCCACAACAAGCAGATGTAGGGACTCACATGGATGCCCTGCACAGTTCAGATACAGTAACTCCAGCTCTACTCAGTCATTTACCACCTACACGGATGTGTTGTGTGCCTGTTGTTTAAGGAAATATCCGACCTTGATTTAATGGACATGCTCAACCTCAGGATATTGGACTCCCTTGGAGCTACACAATCCAGGACATATACCTCAGCACAGATGTTAATAGAACATGCTGGAGGGACAGATTCTTATCCCAGAGGCTCTACTCACTCCGGATTGTAATCCCGGTTTTGCATTGGCAGAGCCACCCACTGACCACCTACAGGAGACATCTTGACAAGTGGATGGGTGATCGTATGTTTACCCATGGGATATCTTCTGGGTCCCTGCTAGACAGAGGCACAATACACTAAATGTAAATGGGCTATCTTTTGTGACCTACTATTCACAGGCACAGTGTTCTACTTTGACAGGGTTGCGAAAGCCAAACACACTCTGGCTAGGTTTGTACATGCCCTATGGTGGATAGGCTTGTATTGACCTCTGAACCTATGCTAATGTTCAGGATGCACAATGTTTCTTGCTGATACTGTTTGCAGGTTTTATTATCTTTGCTTTCCCACTTTCTATGAACAACTTAGGTATCTGCAGAACATATTTGATTATGACAGGGTTCCACTATATTATCTATGTGTCTGTTGTCCTATAACTGTGTGCACAGGGCAGATTGCTGGGTAGTGAGAGGTTCCTGGGTTAACACATGCAACTGCCTGATATGTGTGGCCCACTGCTGTACTCCAACATGGCCTAAGTGTGTGAGCATGCCCAGTTCAGACTGTCAGTGTTCTGTTGCTTGACATGTGTCTCATTTATTCAAGTGTGTGAGCATGCCCAGTGTGACCTTTCAGTATGTTTCTGTCTGAGGTCCACTACATCTGTTGATGTATGTGTACATGTCCAATATTAACATTTCTACTGTGTGTGTTGAAAGTCAGGTTCTATTCTTTCTGCGGGACTCACCTTTGTGTCATAACTCGACAGGAATTATGCTGTGCCTGCAGGGTTTCCATGGAATACTTAGCATAGACTTATCAACATTTCTTCATACAGGCTGACCACTGCAATACTGTCATGGCTTAGTGGTTCAGTACTATGACTATAGTGCACAGTATCCTGGGTTCGAGGTCCATCACTGCTTTATATTTTCATACTGAGCAGATCAGACTGATTAAGGGTCAGTAGAGCAAATATGAGCATGTTGCCTTTTGTTCAGCTATACCCTACTTAGGTTCATAGGTTCATACTAGGTTACCTGCCCTGAGGCATTTATAAGCCTAGCCAGAGTGTGTTTGGCTTTCACCACCATCTGAACCGATTTTACTGTGCCCTTTTTAAGGTTAGTTTACTGTGTCTCTGTCTAGTAGTGACACCAACGTAATCCCCGTGGTAAACCTACGATCTCCCATCCACTCGTCAAGATTCCTCTTGAAGAGAGTCAGTGAGGGGCTCTGCCTAACATGGACTGGGATTCTATTCCAGAGCGAAGGGAGCCTCTGGGTTAGGAATCTGACCCTCCAGCATGTCCAATTTATTTCTGTGCTCAGGTTCAAGTCCCTCGAGCACGTAGCTATACAGGATTTGGATTTTCTGAGGTGGAGCATGCTCATTAATTCCGGGTTGGACATGGCTTTATATGTCAGGCATAGATCACCTCTAAGTAGGCGGTATGCAACTGAGTAGAGCTGTAGTTTCTTTAACCGAGCAGCATATGGCATCTGTTTGAGTCCCATGATCCTATTTGTGAGGTACTTTTGGGGTCTTTCTAGTTGCTGCAGGTGTCAGGTAAGGTACATCCCAAATGGGGCATTGTATTCAATTATGGGCCTGATGAGGGATGAATAAAGGGGCACAATGACCTACCTCGATGTAGATGTGAATCCTTTCATGATAAGGTGGGCTATGTAGAAGGTCTTTCTAACCACTTTAGCAATGTGGTTGTCAAAGGGGAAATTACTGTCAACATGGGTCCCCAGGTCCCTAATTACCTCTTCCATACTTAATGGATTCCCGCCTATGTGGTAATTTGTGTGCACTTTGTTTTTGCCAAAGGGTATGGCTATACACTTTTTAGCATTTAGCTTTAGGCCATGGCTCTGGCACCTGTTATCCGTCTCTATGAGACCCTTTCGGAGGATGCTTGTGTCAGCTGGAGAGTCCATTATGGCACCCAGTTTGCAGTCATCTGCAAACCTGGCCAGCCACAGTCCTCCCGTGTTAGCCTGTACCTCCGAAAAATATATGCCGAACACAAGAGGTCCCAGGACTGAGCCTTGTGGGATGCCACTTGTAACTGGTTTATAGTCTGACATGGCTCCAGCAATTCTGACTATGTGGGTTCTGTCCTTGAGCCAGTTTGCAACCCATCTTATGACATAGGAGTTTATATTTAAGCTGGAGAGCTTATCTATGATGCCCGAGTGGGGTATTGTGTCGAAGGCTTTTGCGAGGTCCAGGTAGGCTGTGTGGACTACCTTCCCCTCATCAATGGCCTTGGTGACTGTTTCAAACAAATTGACAAGGTTTAAGAGGCAAGATCTGCCCTTAACAAAGCCAAATTGGGTAGGATCCCGTGTCTGTAGGTCCCCAATGTCTTTGTTTATGAGTTCCATGATGATCCTCTCCATAGCTTTGCAGACCGGGCTAGTCAGTCTTATGGGGCAATAGTTTCCAGGGTCCATAGAGGCATCACCTTTGTGGAGTGGGACCACTGTTGCTGTACGCCATTCTTTGGGTACATATCCTGTAGTAAGGCTGAGATTGAACAGCAGCTGTATGTGAGGGTTTAGCTCTTCTTGGAGTTCATGTGGAACATAGCCTGGGACACTATCTGGTCCCATTGATGCTGTGTTTTTTGCTTTGGAGAGGGCGGCTCTCACCTGAGCATCTGAGATGTCAGGGAGGCAGCACTCTGCTGGAATAGATATTTGCTCTTTAGTGGGGGGAAGGGGGGTAGATGTTTGCACTGAACCTGTCTGCCAGGATGTTGGCAATGTCTGTGGGTTCAGTGTATTTATTGTCATTTTGGACCAACTCTGAGCATATCTGGGAGTTGTCACCCAGGTTCCTAACATAACTAAAGAAGGCCGTGTGATTATCTTTAGTTTCCTGTGCAATTTTTCTCTTGAAGCTGGCCTTGGATGATTTTTATGAGGGATCATAGTTTTTTGCTAGTACTGATCAGAGATGCGTTCCCTTTTAAGGATTTTGCTCTATCATGTAGTAGCATCCTCCTTCTGTTGTACAGCTTATTTATGGCTGGGGTCCACCAGGCAGGACACCTGCTTTTGGATGATTAGGTCTTAGTTTTGTTTGGGATAGCATGATCCATGCATTCCTGAAGGGTGTCCATGGAATGCATTTATAAAGGATTCTGCAGTTTGAGCTATACTTTCCACTGGCCCGGGGGCCTTGAAGGATTCCACCTCAGTTTTGAGAAGTGTGACATTAGCTTTTGAGACATTTTTCACTGTGGCTTTCTGGGCTGTGGGTGGGATTGGGATGTGGATATCCAGTGGAATTGATTTATGGTCCGATCTTACCAGTGAGGGGAATACCTCTGGTATGGAGTATAGAGTCCCCATGTTGGCGATGACCAGGTCCAGTACGTTATCCCCTCTTGTGGGGGTGGTGACTAGTTGTTCCATAGCATTTGAGTTTATAAATTCTAGGAACCTTTGGCCTAGGGTGTTGAGCCTTGAGTACTGCTCCCAGTCAATGTTTGGGTAGTTGAAGTCACCCAATATAATGGTGTTTGGGGAGACCTTCATATACTTAGACCCAGCTTGTCCAACATTGCTCAGTATTAACCAACAGTGCTGGACGTTGCCCAATATTACTCAACATTGACCAGAGTTGTGCTAGTTGGTGTGTGCGATTTTCTTTACATATACTACATGGTGGTAAATGCTGTTTAGCATTGCTTTATATTGCTTAACGCATGTCAATCATGCCTCAGGTGGTGCTGCAGGGCTGGCTATGATGGATGCACATACTACACTCCCTATACATGTTTGGAAGCACGTGGTGTCAACTTAGGCATCCTTTTTACTATATGTGCAAGTCAGAGAGAGGTAACATTTCCAGGGTTCCTACTGAGCCAGTGTATGTGCTATACGTTGCCTCTTTGCCAAGGCCAAAGCATACTGGGCACGCCTCCTTCTGCCTACTGGGGCAGGCTCAGGTTGTTCCTCCTCCGAGTCATGCTCTGCCTGTGATGGCCTTGGCAATGGTGGGGGACTGTTTGGCCCAGGCCTATGCTGGTCCTGCTGCAGCTGTTTTCGCAGGATCATATTATGTAGCATAGCACATACCATGACAATTTGGGTACTGCAAGGCTCCACCAGATGTGTCCAGGCACCGGAACCATGACTTGAGCAGCCCAAACACACGCTCAATTACATTTCGTGTTTGTGCGTGTGCCTCATTATGGCGTTCCTGTTCAGGTGTGTGTGCATTTCTGATGGGTGTCATCAGCCACGGCTCCAGTGCATAGCCAGCATCCCCCACTAGGTGACCATGTGGGATGTCCCCATTGGCAAATGTCTGGTACAGCTGCGTCAGATGCCAGATATGGGAATCATGGTAGCTTCCAGGGCAGCCAGCACACACATTCAGTATTATGCCCTAGGCATCACACACGACCTGGCAGTTGATGGAGGGGAAGCCCTTGCGGTTGAAGTAGACCCTATCCCGCTCAGCGGCTGGTGCTTTGATGCATATGTGCATGCAGTCTATTGCACCCACTACCTCATGGTATTCCGTTATTTGCTGGAAGAGATGCATATTGCTGGCCAATTCCTCATGGGAATTGGGGAAATATACATGATCACCGACATGTGCTGACATGGTATCCAGGAACTGGTGCAGTACCCTGGATGCTGATGCCTGTGATATCAAAATCATATCACCAGTTGGTCTCTGGAAGGTAGCTGTTGCTAATATTCTTAGGCCAGCACATACCTTGGTTTCCACTGAAATGGGTTCCCCTCTGTTGGTTCTGTGTGAGGCGTGGCCTGCACAGTTCAACAATTTGCTGCAAGAGGTCTCTGTCCACTCTATAGCGCTCCACTATCTCCAGCTCATGTAGCCCCTGGTAGGTTACTCTGGGCCTGTACACTCTTCTCCATCTCCTCACTATGGGTTGTCCAGCAGCATTTGCATTATCAACACCCTCAGCATGTTGCATATGTCACCTTATAACAGCAATGGCAGCCTCTAACATTTCTTTGTCTCAGTGGAGCTTTTTCAGTTTTCACTTCTATTAGCTTACTGCAGTATTGCAGTGTCTCTTGAGGGAAACATAATGGACTGTTGTTTACAGAGTTTTAAGTGCTGGGATGGGCTGGGCTAGTATACTGCCTGACTGTAAATGCCTGATTCTGATTGTTTTCACCTGCTAACTCTGCTAGTACTCCCTGGTAACTTCCTACCATTTGGTGTGCTTCCTTTTTCCTTTCTGTTTCCTCAGGGGGGAGCGCCACACACACAAGTGCAAACACACACACAGCAGCTAACATGCGTGCACACATGCTTACACGGAGTAAAACTTACTTATTCTTGTCAAAACTTGCGCACACCGGTGCAAACGTGCTTACGACTGTTTACACAGCCTTACATATGCTTACTCCGGCTTACACGCGTGCACACTGTCTTACTCGGGTTTACTGGCACGCACACACGCGCATGCACCTTCAATTTCTTTACTTTACCTAGCCTACCTGTTGACACACCTCTTTCAATGATATGTAAATGTCACCTGACACATGCCACTCAGCTCCAATGAGCTTCACTTCTTTCATACATGACCCCTTCATGATGTCACCTATCTTCTACTCTGTTACTCCCCTTATCCTACTCCTTCACTCCACTGACTGTGCTCATTTGTTATGTAAACTTGTGATTCACTATCCTAACTCTCATTTGCATGGGATTGCCTACTAATGCTTGGTTACATCTCTTAGACTGAGCTTCTCCCCTTAGCAACCTCTACTCGGTGGCCATGTTGTCTTCAGCCTTCCATTTACTTGCACTGTAAATTCATATCAGCTATAAAATCCACATTTGTGAATCATAATTACTGATTTTCTGGTATTTAGGGCACAGCGCATTTGTGCAGCGCTGAGCTACTATTAAATCCCGGAGATCGGGATGAAAAAAAAAAGTTATTTATTTTTATTTTGCATCAGTGAACATTGCCAATGGCCATATTTTTGGCCATTGGCATGCTTCCTCCTGTAAATGCATCCTTTTTTTGGAGCTGTCACGGCTCCGTTTTGCTACTTGCAGAACCGTACTCAGTCGTCAACTGAGTATATTTCTGAAAATAACACTACTCCTATTTGGACAGATTCGGGTTTCCTGGATCGCAAATTTACCTCATTTGCATAGCTTTCACCTGCAATTGAGGTAATTTGCGTATCCAAGCCCTGTCCATGTAGGACTAGTTTAAGGAGCTCTGTTACATGCCCCTACTGGCTCTTCCTGGATCGCTCGGCGGACATGTTGGCTGCATGGAGTCTTACTCTAATCTTAGACTCCGTGCAAGCCTTCATGAATCCAGCCCAATGTCTCTCCATGAGCAGTTATGCTGAAGAGGAAACCGCAGACAAATTCAATGTTTTTTTTTCTTCTCCATACATCTTTATTAAATGAAAAGCATACAAAATCATACCACTTTAGTGGCAAGCAGTTTACATCACAGTCACCATTGAAACAACTGCTTTTAGAGTTACAAACATTATATATCACTTATAAACCATCCAGTCATTGTCAGTTAAACATTATATAGCTCATTCAAATCCTGCCTCTTAAATCTCGTTCCTGCTGTGCATATGTTGTTCCTACAATTCCCATTTTTTTCCTATTTAATTTGCTCCTTCCCTTTTCTAAAGATCCAAATTCCACTTTTTCTCTCTGTTACTATATTCACTACTTCTAGTAAAGTTGGTCTAGACTTTTATTTCCATTTTCTAGTAATTGCTTTCTTGCAGTCACCATAATTACCATGTCTAGGCAATTCCGATTATGTAGCATAACTCAAAAAAATCATCTCCCCACAGACAAATTCAATGTTGGAATAACATGCCTTAATAAAAGTTAATTGGTACCATTACAAGCACAATAAATACATTCTTTACCCTGATATTTAATACTTACTGTGATGACCGTGCCCTGGCCCAGCAATCAAGGAGCCTCAATCCTCCTCACTAACACCAGGGAGGTCATCTCCTAGAAGAGGGAAGGATAACTAATACACAAAGTAAAGTACAATTTCCCTTAAGTGCACACAGAGATCACAGTCAGTCTGGGGCTGGTTGCTCCCTTGCTCTCCATGTCCCCAATAAGATTCCCACTGCCACAGCTATAGGGTCCAGGTCTCAGCCTAACTGGGCAAGCTAAAACCTCCAGTACCCTCTCTGTCCAACCAGTGCTTCGTGTCCCTGCCAAGTAGCTGACACAACACACACACACACACACTTTGAGATCAGTATTTATACAACTTCACAGACACTTCTGGGAAAGGCGACACAGATTCTCCAACTGTGATCCTTTACCCAGACTATGCGGTAGTAATTACCGCCACCACCCAGTTAATAATATCAGCTGCTAAAAGGCTCTTAAAAGGGTGTCCAATTATTACTGTGCAATATTATTATCCAGTGGTAGTATGACTAACAGTCAAGGCTTACTTTACAGTGGCCTATTACAATAACCTCTATAAATATGCAATGTACCCTAGAGCTTATCTCTACACAAAACAGCCACAGGTAGAAGGTTTTAAAAATATTTAATAATAAATAATTAAAACACAAGACAAAACTACTACACCACAGAGATATCTAAGAGTTCAGAGATCACACAGAAACTTAAAATAGTACAGTAGGACAGGTCTGATTTTAAAGAAAAATACCTAATTAATCTTTACTAGCTTTAACTATTCCTACAAGAAATCACAGTGCTAAAACTTACATGTGAGCATAAGGCAGAGTGCTGGTAAGTTGGATGTCCGAAGTCAAAATGCTTTTAGTCTCTTGTGAGAAATAGTATTTTAAACATTACTAACAAACATGTTTGCTGGGTCCCTCCCCAGATTACATCATTTTTGACACCTGGTCTGAGTTATCAGGACACAAACTGCATTATTTAGCAATCTAGCACCTACTCAGAAACGTACAACAATACAAGCATTTCACATATACATTCTAGCAGAAACTAGAGCAATAAAGCACCTTCCACATCTAAATTCTGGTCATAAACTTTAGCCTTAAAACAATGGGAATGAAACCTTCATCCAGCCACAGTGGAGACGAATTCTAACATGAAAGGGTCACAACATGCTTCACTGGGCCAGTAGAGTGCAATGTTGTCACATATTTTGCAGTTCCACATTTCACAGTATTCTTTACACTCAAGAAACATGCCTGTATTTTACATTTATTATCAAGAACACATGCCTGTATTTTACATTTATTATCAAGAAAACATGCCTGTATTTTACATTTATTTATACAGTTGATAGAATTATGTATCAAATTCTATTTGACTAGGCTGGCAGCCTTCGCCCATCTCTCCCCAATCGTCACACTTACTATGGATGAAAAATATCACAATTTATAGTCTTCACTGACAGAATAACAAAATACTTTGTTATATAGGTGACAGCTACTTTCCTTTCCTATATGGCATTTTAAAACTCTTATGTTCCAACTCTGGAACATGTCTCTTAACTTTGGAACATAGCAGTCAATCATGTATTATTATATTGTGTCTGTGCCATACACTGTTGCAGGAGAAAAATAATGTTCAGTGGGTGTGTCAGTGATGGCTTTATTACCATGGTTTTGCCAGTCTGTGGTAGTGGAAAAATGTTAGTGTTACCTTTTTTAACATTTTTCCTTTGTTTTGATTTGTGCAACCTTGAACTTGGTATGTATAGACACTAAGGATATTGGAGGCAGAGGTCTTGCACTGGGGGGGAGGGTTTTCTCCCTACAAAAACAATTCTTAGATATGTTGGATGATATTTTCATTGTTAATAACAGGAAATACAATTTTTCAGTGGTTTCCACTATTTTAAAAGCAACTAATAGCATGCTAATTAAATGAGATGCAATTAAACATAGTAAATACAGCTGACTCTTATTTTATACCTCCTTTATCAAAATCCCCATCCTTTCCTTTTTACCTGTTCCTGAGCAGTGATATGCTGATACTAAGGGATGCAGATGCACATCTGAACTCAGCTAGGAAGAATTCTGAAATGAAGAAAATTAACTAAAAAAACTGATAGAAGATGACGGATACTGCAAGTAGGGTTTTCTTCCTACCTGAAAATGCAGTATCAATGAAATTCATTATACTAAATAATTGGTACAGAGAATATAGCTCCCTGTGAGTGGCGTGAGTGGGAATGAAGCTCGAGAAAAAAAAATGGCTAGTCAAAATTTTTCCCCAAGAGACATTTGACAAAATTATTAGTTACTTTGTCAATCTGGGAAACTTGCATTCAGTCTAATATTCTAGATTCCAGTATGCTTCCTTTTCCCCCTCTCATGTCATCTCCCATTCCACACCTGCTTATTACCTATAGTCTCTGCTCATCCTCTCTACTAACAAATTAAATTCTAAAAATATTCCAATGCCTATTATCCCTACTTTATTTTCTTCTAGTTTACATTCAGTTTGACATGCAGTGTCAAGATAACGGATTCTTGTAGTCAAATGTATACATGAAAAATACAGAAGAATGTCTGAAATAATGTAGCCAGTGTTATCACTGTAACTTGTCCTTTTTATTACTGTCCTTTTTAATCTGGTTACCATAATTTTTTTGCAGTAAAATCAAACTGTATAACAGTCATCCCAACTACTCTTCTATGTTGTTATGTAATGTTGTGTTATGTTATGTTACATTATATTAAGTTATATTACTTTATGCAATGGGGCAGCCACGGTGGTGCAGCTGTTAGTGTTGCCGCCTCGCAGCAAGAGTTTCTCTGGTTCGATTCTCGGCTGGGGTGACTTCTGTGTGGAGTCTGCATGTCCTCCCTGTGGTCGCGTGGGCTTCCTTTGGGTGCTCCGGTTTCCTCCCTCATCCCAAAGACATGCTGTAGGTGGATTGGACACTCTAAATTGGCCCTAGGCAAGAAGGTGTGCATGTGTGTGCCTTCTGTGGAAGGTTGGGTGCCGGGCTGGCAACTCGACACCATAAAACTCCACTGCCAGTCATGAGGGGACAAGTGATCTGCTGTAGGGGGCCCCTAACCGGGAAAAGCCGAAAGAAAAAGAAGAATATTACTTTATGCAATGTTATGTTATACTATATTTTGCTGTTACATTATGTTATGTTGGGTTGCATTATATATGTGTTTTTATGTTATGCAAAGTTATGCTATGCTATATTACACTATTATACGTTATTATGTTACATTGTTATGCTGTGTTATGCAATGTACAGTAAGCTATGTTATATTACATTATGTTATGTTATGTTGTGTTACATTTGCTGGGGCTTCTACCTCACTTCTGGGTCCTGAAAAGATTACCTTGGCTCAGAGGGATATTCCCATTAATGAAAGAATAATCAAACAAGTAATTTGCTATTACATTATCGGCTTTAATTTTTTCATGAAGTGACATGTGGCCCAGTTCAGGTCTGTTATCTCAGCAGTGAGTGAGAGATGGCTTTGGCCTGGTAGCACTGAATCGGTTGACTTCTTGGGTATTAAGAAATAACAGTATAAGGACAAGAGGTGAGCTGGGAGGTGCACCATTCTAATGTTTGAGCCATTCACTTTGGGAGGTGGTGCACAACTACTCACAAATATATTAGCGTTGTTTGGGGATCATCTCAAATCCTGTATATGGTTAATTATTCCTGTGCTATATGGTCTCTGATGAATGCATCAACTCTGACAATGATATTAAATATATCTTTGTTTAGTGGCTTATAGTATAAAAACTATCACAAACTGATAGTTGTACAATAGATTGCTTCATTGCCTAATTTGTTGCCAGGACTTACCAGGATACATAAGCAATAACTCTTGATGGCTGGGCATTACTGTGAAAATAACAGACTACCCATGGGGTATTGTAAGGCTCAACAATTGCCCTACTACCCATGGAAGGTTTATTTTATCTCCTAAAAAGCCTGTCCTAGAAGACATCATTGTAATTAGGAAATGGGTTATCTGTTAAACTAGTTTGTATTCATTTTTTTTTTATTTAGTAGTATATACGTTTTTCATATTTTTTATGTAAAATAATTCCTCAGCCTAATGGTTCATAGTTGCTGTAGGATATATAACTGCTGCTGGAAGAAGTACTTTAAATCCATATATAAATGTATGTGTGTGTGTGTATTTTATATATATATATATATATATATATATATATATATATATATATATATATATATATATATAAAACCTTGAACCGTCGAACATCGAAACCAACTCACTAAAAAGACTAAACAAACTGATAAACACACAAAATGAGAAAACGGAGCCGAAGCCTAAATAAAAAACGATGTGAACCACTAAGTAAATATAGTGAAAAACATTGATTTAATTGAATTGAGCACTTTTGGAAGGCTCAATGCCCTTCCTTCTTCAGAATAAATGAATAAACGAACAAACAGGGACACAGGCAACAATTCACATTTAAAGGCAATTAATTAATTAAAACAACCATGTAATAGCTACTATCATCTCAGCTTATTGGTCTTAAATTAGCCAAGTGGAGTTAAAAGTTAAATAACATAACAGTTTTTTATTTAGCCTTCGGCTCCGTTTTCTCATTTTGTGTGTTTATCGAAACCAACTCCCCGGATATCCCTAACCATCTCAACACTAAAACTACTACAAAACACGAACTTAAATTCTACAGCTAACAACTGTAGGAAATAACTCCCCATAGACCACAAGTTCAACATCCACTACTGCCTTTACCCTTAATTCTACACCACCTTAAAGGAACAGCACTCCCAACACATACTCAAAATAAAATAAAAACTATATTTCTCCATATTTGCATGGGGCAAGCCCTCATGCACTCCCTACATTAAATACACCAACTCCGAGATCACACTACTGCGAAGACACCGGCATATTTACAAGTAAGTTACCATTGCTGATACTGACTATAACTCAGTAACCTGTATTCGATGTTCCGTGGTATGATGTTGTGTAATTTCATTATATGCACATTCTGCAAACTAGTCTCAATGAAATGTAATTTGATAACATGGTATTTCAATTTTTTGAGGTAGACCCATATATACATATATATATATATATATATATATATATATATATATATATATATATATATATGAATTTATTACGTCCTTATTTGAAAAAGGGGTTATGATAAAGAATTTTTGTTAAAAGTAGGCCATGAGATAGCAGAAAAAAGAAATGATTATTTTCCACCCATTTTAAGAAAGGGTTTTGTTCCACAAGGGGGCAGCTGTTCAGCTGCAAATATTACCAATAGAAATTTAAATTGTAGTTTAGAAATTTCAGTTGACAGCTTGGATATTAGAAATATCATCAAGAATAATTGGAAGATAAGACAAGGACATAGTGAACTGTTTAAAACAGTAGGGATGGAACCTAATTTTGTATATAAAAAAAGGAGTTAATTTTAAAACTATCTTACAAAGAGATAATATTAGGGTGTCAACTCCCTTGTATTTAAGTAATAAAGAGAAAGGGATATATAAATCTGGAACATGCTGTAGATACATCACTGAAAGACCCCTTATTAATGTTGAACATCTTAATTATACTATTACTTAGGGTATTATAACTGAAATGCCAAGGATATAGTGTATTTTAGTAAGTGCACTGGCTGTGAAGCATACTACACTGGGATGTCGACTAGACAACTTCAAGACAGAGTAAAAAAACATGTTTATTCTACTAAAAAAGGTGATGAAAAGAATGCACTTTGCAAACATTCTCGAAGTTGTAATGAATATAAAAACAAATTCTTCTTTCCTGTTTTTGAGCAAGTGTGTTTTGATATGAGGGGTGGGGACTTTAAGAACAGGTAGAAGGTTTTAAAAATATTTAATAATATAGAGGTAAAAGAAGCATCATGGCAATTGAGATTTAGGGCCAATAAATACACTGGTTTGAATGAGGTTATAAACATTAAATGCTTTTTAAAATACAGAAGGCTTAAAGTTACAAAATTATAACTATTTCTTTATATGTGTTTGTATAGATTTATTATGGTTGTTTGTTTTTAAGATGATACAATTGTTTTAATTGCTTTATTGTGATTGGTTTATGAGATATATTTAAATGTATGGGGAAGTCATTTGTATGATGAAAGCGGTTATTAAAGTGTTATTATGCTAAGGCACTATAGTGTTTCACCTCTGCCATTTGTATTTAGTGATTTTTTTGTGAAATTAATTTCCCTGAGTGCTATGCAGGGGTATGACCTGAAAGGTGCATCTGTGGCAAACCTTGCAATTTTGTTATAACGTGATTCTAATGTTGCTAATTCTGTTTTCTTTAGGTTAGTGAGAATTGGTGAGATGTACAGGAGAGTCGAGATAAGATGTGTTCATGCAATAGGTGCCTTTGTGTTATTAAGTAAGATATTGTTTATTTCTGTATAGAGTACCCAACTTTTTGTGCACTTTTATAGTTTGTCTAATATGAATATTAAATCTCAACCCATAATTGATTACTACTCCCAAAAGCTTAGTATGGGTTACGGGTGAAATGCTGGTGTTATTCATAGACAGGATGTAGAATGAGGGGAAGGGGACAGTGTGTCTTGTAGGTTGAAAACGCATGAGTTTAGTTTGATTAGGGTTCAGAATTTGTTTAGAGTTAGTTGGCCATGCTTCAGCTTTTGAGACAGAATCTTGTGTTATTAGTTGTAGTTGTTGTAATGATGGTGCAGCACACATTAGTGTGGGATCATCTGCGCACTGAATAACAGAAGCATGCAATGCTGAGGGGTGGAGATTGTTAGTAAATACGTGAAAAGTAGGGTCCCAGGGTAGATCCTTGAGGAGCTCCTATGGTAACAGGTAGAAGGGGAGAGAGGTTTTGTTGCCATTTTACAGCTTGCTGGTGGCCAGTTAGGTAGCCATTGAACCATATGAGAGTCGTCTGGCTTAGATTCAGGTCAGTTAGTACATTAATCAGTTTGTTATGGGTGACCATAACAAAGGCTTTTGAAAGGTCAACAAATATATAGGATATGAATTTGCCATTATTCCTGTGAATATTAACAGTGTTAGTGAAGGTCATTACAGCAGAGGTAGTGCTGTGAAAGGGGAGAAATCCATGTTGAGTATTCGATGCAAGTCTGTTAGTAGGTAGCCCATGATTTGCGTGTGTCTACATCTCTCTAGAATTTTGGACAGGGGTGATAGAACAGTGACTGGCCAATAATTGGACAGTTCAGTTGATTTTCCTCCTTTATGCAATGGGATACGATAGGAAAGAAAGGCACAGTCCACCAGGTAAAGTTGCTCAAAACAACCCAAAAGAAAAAATGAAAGATTGAACAACTAACGCAGCAATAAAAGTACATTGATAATACAAAATAAATCAAAGAAGATAAAACCAATGCACAGCATTTAATAGAAAAAGGTAAGAGCGTTCGCAGTTAAACACTATTTCATCAGACCTCTGAGGTCTGATGAAAAGTGTGTTTAACTGTGAAATCTTTTTCTATTAAATATTGTGCACCACTTTTATCTGCTTTGGTTTATTTTGGATTATAGTTGGCCAACACTTTTGTGGGTTGTTGTGGTGTTTAAGTTGGATATTATGATAGAAATTAATCTTGTCTTGTTTGACCAGTCTTTTTACCTTATTACTAAGCTTGTGATATGCCTTTTTCATAGTGCCTTAGTATGCTGCCATGAAGCCAAGGACTTGATACTGCACACTACCAAATATTCCATAGTTACCTGCAGTTTGTAATACTGAGTTTTTAAAGCTGATCTGTTTGTTACATTTATTATTCATAGGTAAGTACCAGGGTAGCTGCTCTTGCAGGCCATTTTAAGCCTAGCCAATTTTTGCTCAAAATAACCTATCCCCATTTGGTTACAGATTGGCCTTACCCATCCCATGCTCAATATTTATATATTACTGTGATTATAACTTTGATTATTTGAGGGGACCCATGCATGGGATAAAACATTTAGAAGCTACAGCTGTCCATTAGTACTACGGGGGCAGTCTCTGGGTAAATTTACTGTTTCCCATGCATGGATCTAAGCTGCACTTGAAAATGGACAAGAATGAACTTTGTTTTATGTGGATGGGAAATCTGTTCCATACCAGTGGTATATTCTGTGACATATACCTGTCCCTACAAACTCTTCTACGGATGTTGCAGAAAAGGTTTAGATCACAAAACAAAGTATTCCTGATGCCATTTGACTTGCTGATGTACAGTAAATCCACCAGTAATGGGTTGAAGGATGCAATGAAGTTTTTTTTCCCTTTGTTGTATTGCATGTTTATACTGGGGTTGTACCACAGGGGTTTATTTTTAAAACTGGTATTGTATTCACTTTGGAGGGGGACATATGCTTCTATCCAGCTATTCACATATGCATAGAATTTGGCAGTAAAGTATTGTGCATAAGTGGCGGGGTCTTCAGGCTGGAGGAGGGTGATGAATTTAGTTAGGTCATAACTCAGTTTTAGTGGATCAGCATGCAAATCGTCTTTGAATAACAAGGTATTTCTAGATGCTTCCAGCTTCAATCTTATGGTGAATGCAACTGATTTATGGTCAGATTTGACTAGGCTGGAAGTTACAATTGAGGGGAACAGAGCTGTCCTATATTAGCAATGACAAAGTCTGGGATTTTGTCTCCCTTCATTTGTGTGCAGACTAACTGGTCCAGGGAGTTTTTGTTAATGAATTCCAAAAATCTCCGGGCATGCATGTTAGGGCTGTATAAGTCTTCCAATTGATGGAGGGGTAGTTGAAGTCCCCTAGGAAAATGATGCTTGGCCTAATGGATAGGGACTCTATTCTAGTCAGGTACAAAATATTGATCAAGGGGGACATAGAGAAGGTCCTATAGTTAGCTATACTATAACACGGGGTTTTATTAATAGTAAGTTGGGTGTGGAGGAGTTCCAAGTCAATGTCTGATCTAGAGAGTCTGCTGCCTTTAGCGCCTTCATCTAGTGTGATGGGCCTGAACACATTGTAGGTGTTGAAATCTTGCACTGACAGGGTGCTCTCAATGGTCATGAAACAGCTCACACTGACAGTACATATGACTTTGCACTCCAGGGTAAGCAGGGCTTGTAGGGATTGAAGTTGTTTGTTGAGATTCCTAATGTTGAAAAGCAATACCTTTATGTTATCCAGATTCTGTTTTGTTGAGCTGGAAGCTTTTCAGTATGGACATTGCCCATAAAAGACACTAAGGAGGTGAATACGGTTTTAACCAACATACAAAATCCTAATGGAGATAGGTAAAGGCCATCCTAGCAAAGCTGTGCAGACTGTCTACCACCTTCTCCTAGGTAGACATATGCTAGACCCACCTTGAATGACACCAGAAGCTAAGGAAATTGTTGAAGTTAATCAACTTTTTTCATACTGCAGCTTCATTCTCAGGAATGGTAAACTGCTGCTGAAGGCTAGGTTCATACCTGCCTCAATCACATATTCTGAGAACTTCATATCAAGTTGATGGAGATCAAGTGCTTGAAGCAGCTCTAGGGTGTATACTGTGGGACAGATGAAGACATTAGGACATCAGAGCAGTAGCTGAAGTAGCACCATTTGCAGAGAACAAAAAGAGGAACAGATTACAGTGGTTCAGTCACGTGCAAGAAAGGAGAAAATAGTTTTGTGAAGATTTGTGAAAGAAATGAGGAAATGAGAGCATCCAACCAACAGCTGGATGGACTGCATGAGAGAAGACCTGCAACAGTCAGGCATGAAGGTAGAAGTGAGGAAATGAGAGCATCCAACCAACAGCTGGATGGACTGCATGAGAGAAGACCTGCAACAGTCAGGCATGAAGGTAGAAGTGAGGAAATGAGAGCATCCAGCCAACAGCTGGATGGACTGCATGCGAGAAGACCTGCAACAGTCAGGCATGAAGGTAGAAGTTAGAAGAGTGAGCAAAGTGAGGGAGGTGCACACAGTTGCTGTCACACCCAACACATTGGAAAACATTGAAAGAAGTGGAGTTTGTTAATGTTGATGATGATTTGTAAATGAGTATGCTTATGAAGACTGGGCTACTGCTCATGCATTGAAATGGACATTCTACTGTTGCTTCTGTTTCTAGTCCTATAAAATCAGTAGTCATATGTATCACACACTGCATGGTGGTAATGCAGCTACTTCTTCCTGACATAGTTCTACACTACTCTAGGGAAACTACTTTCAATAATAAAACATCAAAGATTCACTTGAGACTAACCACAGCCACCTTGTATTCAGATGAATATATCATCATTATAAAAAGAGCACATTCTCCTACTTTCTCATGGTGATACATTGCCAACCTTTAACCTTCACCACACAAATATTAACCCACATACTGAGAAGGAATGATACCAGAAAACTTCACAAAGAATGATCATCATACTGCTGTATATATTTATTTATTTAACATTTATTTACTGGGAAAGTCTAACTGGGACAGAGCCCATTTCTCAGAGAGAAACACTCCAGATGCATGGCTTTGTAATGAGGGAGGAAACCAGAGCACCCGGAAGTAACCCACGCAAATGCAGGGAGGACATGTAGACTCCACACAGAAGGCACCCCAGCTGAGAGTCAAACCAGAGAACCTCTTGCTGTGAGGTGACAACACTTACCGCTGCATTACTCTATCACCAAATATATGTTGTATTGCCAAGCAGTGCTGAATTCTACCATTAGATGGATCAGTTTAAGACTCATAAGTTAAAACCCAGTGTTATACCCATTGAATTTTCATAGCAGACTAAAAACACCGGAGGATAAGCAAGCCTGGTTCACAATTTATTAAAACAGTGTTTTTTCTTTGGCAGCCTCAACTATTTAAGGAATAAGATGCTATGGATGTAAATATTGTACAGGAAAGGACAATTATCTCAATGTTATCAGCATTTACTTTCCTCATGACTACGTCTACACAGATATGTATTATCTCTTTTACTGCTTCATTAGGAACATCAATGTCAGTTTATTGGTTATGGGAAATGTCACTATCCCACGATACCCGACAATCTTGCCTCCCAAGATTTCATCCATAATCTACAAGAACTAACATGTATGATATTTCTTCCTACAAAAAATTATATACACAGTAGACTGGTAATTTGCTTACAAACTTTTATCAATCTCTGTCTCAGATGCAGTTCCTGAAATTCTGAATAAAAATCATCCAATATTTACTAGATGAGTAACAACTCAAATATCTAAACTTTCTATAATGACATTGTAATGACCCACCACTGGACCAGTAATCAAGGAGCCTCAATCCTCACCACTGGCAACAGTGGTGGAAGTACACTGGGTGGATGACAAGTACACACACAGTATTTCCAGATGCAGCTCTCTGTATCAAGTGCAACTTCCCTTAAGAGCACACCGAGACCGCAGTCAGTACTGGGCTGGTTTCTCACTTTTTCTCCAGATTCCCAATAAGACTCCCCACTGACACAGCTATAGAGTTGAGATCAAAGCTGAGTAGCCAAGCCAAGACCTCCAGCACCCTCTCTGTCCAATCAGTGCTTTGTGCCCCTGCCCAAGTAAATGAAAAACACTGAGTTTTGATACACACACACACACACACACACACACACACACACACGAGAAAGGCTGGCACAGGTTTACTAACTATGCCCCCTTTTGCCCAGACTATAAGGTAGTTATCACTGTCAGCAGCCAACTCCTTAATAGCTACTTTAAGGCCCTTAACAAACAGTGTCCAATCCTATTGTGTATTATTAATATTAATACAAATGGTAGTTTGACCAAGAGCAAGGCTATTAGGGATGGCTCATATTGTCACCAAATAAATATGCAAGTACTCTCAAAACTTAAGTATGTCTCACAAAGATCAGTGACGATGAAAGGTTTAAATAAAGGTATAAATAATAAAATAACAAGAAAAGTATCAGTGTATATTCACAGTGACATCAGAGTTCAAAACCACAGGAAATATTTAAAAGAAGATTGCAGGACACTCTCACATAAAAGAAAAACATCTAAACTATGCTTCACTATATTCCTGACTGAATCTAAGAGAATTACTATACCCTAGTTAACTTACTTAAGAGCAAGGCTAATGTGGTGAATGGATCTTCTAGTTGTTGTTGTCAGGTCCAAGACATAATACAGAATGCTGTCCCTCTAAGAGACCACTCAAATTAATATCTCAAATATCACTCCTGGGATAGCTTGCAGAATGACATAATTTCTTATCATCTGACTCTATCCCAGATGAAACCCCCACTGCTGGAAGCTAGCAGGATTTAGCATCTACTTGTGAAAATACACAGACCTCAGATCTTTGACTGATGCTGGAAGTCATAAAACAATTACATCCCTTTACATTTCAAGACTAGTAATTATTTCACCTTAAAGACAATACAGAGAGCTCCCTAGTATAAACATTGTCTCTAGCTGCCATAAAGTAATTTAGTTTCAGCTATTTTTCTAAATTTAACCTCCTATATTCAATTTACACTGTTAAAATATATACATTTAAACAGGTACAATAGTGTATGTACATTTCTGTTCACTTCCAAACAGAATCAGTACCTTTTTTAACACACGTCTGTACAGACCAGTTTGATATACACATGGCATACACTTCTAATACATTTGTAACACAAACATCTTGTATAGATGTTGATATTCACAAATTACATAATTATTTACAAAATTCCAGATAGCTGTGGTCGCGGTATCTCCCATTATGATAGACATACACTTTGGAAAAAGGTTTGACCAGGAAAAAAATTAACGAACAACTTAATGTGAAAGGGAGCTCTATAGTTTTACTGCTTAACTTACAAGATTCCCCTTATTATTTTAGCTGCTGCATTGAAAGGAGGTCACCTATCAGCTTAAATATCTTATCTTCCTAAGGGATCAACAATGGAAAAAATTTTGTAAGGAACAAACCTCCAGACAGTCTCACAAGTACAAATAACTTCACAGCTAATACATGAAATTCTGAAAAGAAACAAAGAATGGGCGGTGCAGTGGTGCAGCGGATAACGTTGTTGCCTCACAGCAAGAGGTTCTCTGGTTTGATTTTCATCTGGAGTGCCTTCTGCGTGGAGTCTGCATGTCCTCCCCGCATTCGCATGGGTTTCCTCCCACATTCCAAAGACATGCATCTAGAATGTTTCTCCCCAGACCTCTACTGAAAAAGAGCTCTGTCCTAGTC
This sequence comes from Protopterus annectens, assembly GCF_019279795.1. Taxonomy (NCBI): domain Eukaryota; kingdom Metazoa; phylum Chordata; order Ceratodontiformes; family Protopteridae; genus Protopterus; species Protopterus annectens. The sequence goes on along the minus strand of NC_056750.1, from coordinate 572,197,508 downwards.
AGACTTTCTCAGTTAACAAATGTTGAATAACTAAATAAAGAACTACTATTTGTCAAGCACAATCGATTCTTGTCTTCACTTTACAAATCCTAGCTCTTGTTTTATTACTATCCTTAACCACTAGATGTTATCAGTGTCAGAAACTGTAGTCATATCATTAAGAACAGTAACTGCTGAAAGTACCACTAGTGGTTTGATTTTTGGCTTATTTTCATTTTCCATATATATTTACGGTTCTCTTTTTGTAGTCATTCTACTATGAGTGTAGATGTAAATAAGTTTTTGTAATAATGTTTCTAGTTGTTCTACCTTCAGCTCCTCAGCTGTCTCTTCATGTATTCATCAATAAGTTACTTTTAATACTGTCTACACCACTTTAGGTCTTCTACACAGTGATCACAGTACAATTTCTGTAGCTATTGGTTTATATCATATTGCATCATTACTTGTTTGTTGACGCTTCATATCTGCTGGAATATTATCTATAACATAATGTCTGAATTTGACTAACCTGTGCTCTGTTACTGCAATATTCTCATATACTACATTGTATTTTGTATGTTGTTATTATATCTGCTTTAGGCATGGGTCATGGAGGTAAAGGGTCTTTGAACAGTTTACTTTCCTGGTTAACAAACTAAAATAAACAAACATACATATAAATTAATAAACAAACTGCCAGAAAACTATAAATTATCTACCAAATGACACAGGACATACCAGTTGTTTTGTCTATCATTAACACTTTGACTGCTAATACTGCTAAATAACTCAGTGCATTTTTTGCATCTTGGTTTGCAGTGATGTCTTCGTGAGCACAAATGCCTTTATCATATTCTTCTTCTTCTTTCGGCTTTTCCCGGTTAGGGGTCGCCACAGCGGATCATCTTGTCTGCTCATGATTGGCAGTGGAGTTTTACTGTGTCGAGTTGCCAGCCCAGCGCCCAACCTTCCACAGAAGGCATTCACACCTAAGGCCAATTTAGCGTGTCCAATCCACGTGCAGCATGTCTTTGAGATGTGAGAGGAAACCGGAGCACCAGGAGGAAACCCATGCGACCACAGGGAAAACATGCAGACTCCATATAGAAGGCACCCCAGCCAAGGATCGAACCGGGGAACCTCTTGCTGTGAGGCGGCAATGCTAACCACTGCACCACCATGGCTGCCCAAATGCCTTTATCATATACTATGGGCAATTTTTTTTTCATAATCACATTCATATTTCAATTAATATTCTACTCAGCTATTTTGAAACAGTTGGTGTATTTATTTACATAATGAATTTAAATGCTTATTTCCTAGACATTTTACATATAAAAGTTCACTCACCCAAAAAATAGACAGATGTGAAAGTATTAAATTAAAATAACATTAAATATTCATTAAAAGGCCAACTCCTTGCATGAAAGCAATATTAAAAGTGCTCCCAAGCTTGGGTTAATACTTCTACTTATGTTTACATACATTTGTCTAACAAGATTATGTTTTAGAGATATCCAGATGGAGGTCACCAAGTCACAAGATCTTATCAGAGAAGACAGCTAAGTTTAAAGGACCAGTGAAATATGTAAACAGAAAAAATATCTACAGCACTTAAGCTAGGCCCCTGGAATTGGTAGCAGCTCCTCCCTTAACAACCCTTAAGGGCCTAGGCAGAAGTGTGTGTACCACCACCTTTTTTTAAACATCTTTGTTAAATCACAATTGCAGTAGTGGCAGGCATTTATACATAAACAGAAAAGAAAAACAAACCATAGTGATATTGCTCATTGTTTTCATTCAGTATACATTTTTAACACTTAATAATTCACTTGAACACTACACAAAATGCTCAGTCCTGCGACTTCTCCTTCTGGTCATCACCCTCCATGCACCCTTCAAACAAATCCCATTAAATTTCATGTAATTTTCTCCCTTCCCTTGACAAAGACCCCACCTCCAGACCTTCTAACTCTCCTTACAATACTCACTACCTTGGGTACAGCTGGACTACATCCTACTTCTATCCTTTAGCAATCAACAGCATCAAATTCATCAAGGTTCCACTATGTCATGATAACTCAGGCTTTGCACACCCAGTGTATAAGAACCACATTCCCAGCCTCAACCATTAGCTTCCTCAGCACCTCCAGCAATGCACCTGCAGTGAGCATCAAAAGTCTGCCAGCTTGCCACATCTCCAAAAAACATGCTCCTAGCCACCTTTCTACCTCCATTCCACCCCTGAAGCAACCATCCATCTGAGGAAAAATTCTATGAAGTCTAGTTAGAGTACATAATCACCCATGCAGTCACCTTTTTCTTGTAAGCATGATCAAGGTTATCTAAGATACTTCATATCCTTAATAAGATCTTGAATACCAGTCTGGCAGTGAGGGATTAAAATAACAGCTACAAAACTGACCTATTACTAACCTCACTGTGGAATTCTGGACTCTCTAAAAACATGACAAACCACCATCAGACAGCCCCAGGTAAGACAACAGAAATGTACATATCACGATAGCAAGTTCCATAAATGGAATAAAGTTCTGGACCTTTGCTATTGTCTTGATATGGAAACATAAAAACTTGATAACAGCTGACACTTGGCTTTCCATGCTAGCCTATCAGTAAGATCAGTATGCAGATCATGGGACTTGTGACACAAATTCTAATCCATTCCCCCATTTGTAGTAATGGGTGAAATCAGAAGAATAATGGATGGACATATGGTGGCATGAGCCAGTATAAACTCTGTCTTTGCTGCTTTAAGACACACACATTTTTCAAATAGCTAAGCAAGAATTAATTCTACTGAACTATAATCTTGTATCAAATCCCGAGAAGAAGAGAGATGAAGCTAACTATTAACAGTATATGACTGATAAATTCTATTCCCTCTTATTATCTTCGCTGGGGCAGAAATGCAGAATGAACAATGATGTTGCTACAAATTAGCCTCATGGTGCTTCACATTCTCAGACAGGTCAAGGTAAAGGATAGCCACTGATTGTGAATAATCAGATGACCATTTGCAATCCATAAGGACTGTCTCATATTATGGTGAGATCTAAATCCAAACTGATGTGGATCAAAGAGGTCATGATATGACTGAAAAGAATATGTCCACAGGTAATTTAGCCACATAAAAATTACCTTCTCTATAACCTCACACATAAAAGGAAGATTAGATATTCAGTGGGAATTTTTCAGACAGTTTGGTTTCATATATGGCTTTTGTGATTGGGGTAACCTAGACCTACATTATCTTCTTCTTTCGGCTTTTCCCAGTTAGGGGTCACCACAGCAGATCACCTGTCTGCTCATGATTGGCAATGGAGTTTTACAGTGTCGGGTTGCCAGCCCGGCGCCCAACCTTCTACAGAAGGCACACACATGCACGCACTCACACCTAGGGCCAATTTAGAGTGTCCAATCCACCTATAGCATGTCTTTGGGATGTGGGAGGAAACTGGAGCACCCAGAGGAAACCCACGCGACCACAGGGAGAACATGCAGACTCCACACAGAAGACACCCCAGCCAAAGATCGAACCGCAGAACCTCTTGCTGTGAGGTGGCAATGCTAACTGCTGCACCACCGTAGCCACCCTGACCTAGACCTACATTATAACAGTTGGAAAAACTCTCAACTCAAAGAAGGAACAATCTTCATAAAATCAATCCATGCTGATTTGCTGGGTCAGACGGCATGTCCTTAGGTATTCCACTTGATGCAGAAGGTATCTCTAGGCCTATAACATGGATCATAAATCGTAACTTGAATGAGAAATTCAGTCCTCAGCTGTAGAAAATGATGTAACAAACAACAGATAGGGCAAACAGATCAGATTAGTATTTACAGACCCATGGTTCTTCAGCATCCACATATGTTAGAAATGTTATTATAAAAAGCAACTGCTGTTTCACCTTACTAACTGTATTATATCAGACACCCAACATAGCTCTTGTCAAATCAAACTGGCACATTCCTAGTCGTGTATAATGATCACTTTAACCATAACCTAAGCAAAGGATGTCTCACTGGACCATTATATCTGGACGTAGCTACTCTGTAAAATTATCTGACTGTGATACTGAGCCATCTAAGCCACTTTGCTTTCACAGCTATACTGCCTAGCATACTCAGAACAGTACATGATTGAACAGTCACTGGAGTCCAAAGTCCATTGTAGCTGGAGAGACCAAGGCTTAGTCCTTGACCTCTCCCTCCACTTACCTACTGCATGACTCTCTTCAAGTTATATAACAAGTGTTCCTGGGTCACCTCTAAAAAGAAGCATGTGTGCTTACTGAGCTTACCTGATCAACAAAAATCAAACAAAAAGAAATGGATAAAAAAAAATCTCACACAACTGACAACAAAGTTCCTTTATTAAGCTGTTTCTGCTGCTCTGTACTATTTATTGCCCAGTGTTCTATGACATCAATGTGAAAAGTACCTATATATTTATCTGTGCAAGTCCCACTTCACACATTTATCTGAACCCATCCTCGGGGGGGGGGGGGGGCAAATGTTTGGCCACTGTTCACTCAACACTCATCCAAAAACCTGTCTAGCAATCAGCCATCAAGACTGCAAATCAAATCCAGCTTGGCAATGACACAGACATGAAACCATTGTCTATGCCAGTAGGCTGTCTTGGGATATCGATTTTTAATTTAGGAATTCATATGTGACTTAATTTTCCCTTAATTCTGGAAATACTCCAAAATGGAGATTAAAGCCCAAACTTCAAAATAATCTATGCTTGGGGCATAACATTGCCACAGGCCTTATGTCATTGGCAATATTGTCATCATTTGAAAAAGAAAACTTGCTGATTCTTTAATGCAATTTATGTAAAGCTTTCATAAGTGGAGCCACTCCTTACTTTTGATTCCAAAGCATCAGTGTTAGTGTTACCCTAATGCTGGGGCAAGTATAATTTGATGGAACATGTTGTTAAAATAAGTTATTCTCAGAGGGAAGCCTCTTCCCCCACCTTGCTATTAGTTCTGATAGCTCCAACAATAATCAAGATAATCCACATTCTCTGCATATTGTATTTATAAATCTTTTGCGAACATGTGAAGGATATTTGCTGCAATTAGTAGATGGAAGTTATATTATATAAAGAGGGATGAGTGTTAGTCTTTTTTATGCTTAAGTCTCTATTATGAAGTTTTATTAAGCTTTTTTCTTCTGTATTGCAGCTTTTTTGTGTAAATCACTGTCTTTTGCCTTTAGAAGCTGCTTGCCCTGTACATACTACATGCCCTGCTCACACTATCTCTTTAACCAGCTTGTGAATAATAAAATGCACAAATGATGGAGCATACTCAGGTGAAGTTTGAAAGTTACATATCATGATGTAAAAGTAGTAGAGAGATCTCACAGTGAATCCTTTGCTACACATTCCCTAATATTTATGTTGCACTTCCTGCTCCTCATACCATATACGCTCCAGGTCATGCTGCAACTTTGACCACAAATACCATACTCTTCAGATATAACTCACTGATGCTCATATTCCTTATTCTGTCTGACTTGGATCTTAGAGAGGTGCACACTACTATGAATATACAATATAATTCATTAATATATAATTTTCTGAAGTACTTAATTTTCCATTGGTGGTGTGACAATAGCAGGTATTGCCAGCCATGCCAGCAGAAGTAGGGCAGTGGGATATGTAACACATGCCAGCATAAGCTAGCTGTAGCTTTGGAAAGAATTATATGCAATTTGTGAATCAAACTGATTTGTACTGATGCTTGTGTTAAAATGTATCAACAGTGTGTCCTGCTGGAAAGAAAAGAAATGTACATGTATTAGTGTCACTGAATTAAATGTATATATTTTAATAGAGCATACTGGAAGAGAAAAGGTAAATCACAATCCAGCTGCAGCAAACTTTGAAAAATAGCTGAAATTAAATTAGGCCATAAAGATTGTATCTTACAGTTCTGAGTGCAGCCAGAGATAAAATGTCTGCAAGAAGCCTGGCTTAGTAGCTCTGTAGGAGGAGGAGAAGTGTTAAAATGGCTGTATAATTTCCAGCAACTGCACCACATCTGAGCAATGCCCTCGTGTGTTTATTATTGACATGTAGGTGCAAAAATCTTGGCAGCTTCTAGTGTTGGTGATAGTGTGGGAACCACAAGTCAGATGACCAGGTGTATGTGGTGTCATTTTGTAATTTAATCTGAGATAATATTTAGATATTACACATTGAACTCTCTCAGTCAGACTTATTAGTCTGTTCTTGCAACATGACAAAGGCAGAAGACCACTTACCCACTTCATCTTATCTTGCGCTAGTAAGTGACCAGGGATTAGTACTCTTTGGATAAGTCAGGAAACTATAGTGAGAATAGTTAAGTATTGCTTTTCTGCAATTGTGTGAATCTTTCTAGTTGCGTTATTTTTTTTAATATTTCCTGTGATTGAAACTCTGGTGTTCACTGTAAATAGATATTTAATATTTTCATGTTCTTTTATTATTAAATATATTTAAACTTCTCATTGTGGCTGTACCTTTTAGAAAAATATTTAAGTTTTGAGAGTATTTGAATATATTTATTTGGTCATAACTCTGGCCACTGCTGAAAGCCTTGCTGTTTGGTCAGTATCACTATTTGTACTAATATTAATTTCACTCAATATAATTGGATACACTTTTAAGAGCCTTATAGTAACTGACTGCTGGCAGTGAGTCTACCTTATAGGCTGGGCAGAGTTGGTATAACAGGTAATCTGTGCCAGCCTTTACCAGGTGTGCATGTGTGTGCAAATCAAATCTCAAAGAGTATGTGCGTCAGCTACTTGGAGCAGGGTCATGAAGCACTGGTTTCACAGACAGGGTGCTGGAGGACTTGGCTTGGACACTCAGCTGAGGAGTTAACCTTACAGCTTGTGCCAGTGGGACCCTTACTAGGGACCTGGGGAGAAGCTGAGCGTGTTTCCTGTGTGCTCTTAAGAGAAATTGTGCTTGATGCAGAGAGGTCTGCATCTGGAAATACTGAATGTATCCATTTGTATTCCAAGTGAAGGTCCCTTCCCCTTGTCAGTGGTGAGGACTGAGGCTCCTTAATTACTGGCCCAGAGTGGGGAAATCACAGGTAGTGTCATCCTTTGCAGGAGAACAGTCATGGTGTAACTATCACACTGTGTTATGTCTTCTTTCACTTTTCCTTTCAGTTCCAGAGAAGGGGTTTGACAGATACTTTGGGGTAGCTGTTAATGGATCAGAATTTGGCTTCCATTCAGTGCATCAAATCTATTGGAATCCAGTTCTGTACTAGAGCAAAATTTCACTACCATTTTGCACCTAAACATATATTGTCACAGTTCATTCAACAACAAACTGAGAAGTGTATTATACAATACAGTAACTTATTGTTTTAGTCATTTGTCCTGTATCTGAATGTTTGTCTCCTGATGAAAACACTTAGGAATTGTTAATTTACTTCGTTTATATCATGATTTGTATAGATCTGATCAACATTTGATCTTTAATGTCCACCTGTGCTATCTTAGTTTCAGTGCTGTCAGACCTTAATCTAACATATTGTCCAAATTATGGTATTTCAGTAAATCAGCACCCTTTCATGTTACATTGTAGTGTCAAGTACTATACACTGACATCTGATACTGCAATGTAGCATGAAAGGGTGCTGCTTTACTAAAATACCATAATATGAACACAAATGTGCCTTGTGGGAAGCTAGAACCTACAGCATCAAAAGTTCTGTGAAAGAAACCTTGGCTCATGGCTGAAAAGAACTTAGCTGAACCGTATGAACTATTCATTTATAAAGCAAACCTGCATGACAAAAAGCTAATTTGCTGGAACTTCACATTTAAACATTGTTTTGAATTTCTGTAATAGTGTATACAACATATACCTGATGCCAGTTCATGTCCATATGCAAAAAGCCAGTATGTTGTACAACAGTTATTTAACCACGAAGATGAAGGGCATAGGGATTGTTTAAATTATTTGAGTTTTGGTCAAGTATGATTACATTATAGGATAATTAGCTTTAAAAACAGTCATGTTCAACACAACATGAAATGACAGTTAGTACACAACATAAGATCATTCTTTGAAACCAGCAGCTTCAACTGCAAAAATAAATAAACTGGCTAAAAGTAATGTAGAAATTTTGGTATAGGCACAAAACACTGCTTGGGGTGGGAGGGAGGTTGGACTCCAAGAGAATAGCAACTGATTTGCTTTAATCATGTCCAGCTTTTTCTATGAAATACTCGTCCATAAGGCAGATGTCCTTGTGAAGACAAATGCCTTTCTATGAAAACTACTTTCACCATTTTACATGATGTGTCACTTCCTCTATTATGAGAAATGTATATTTATTTGGTCAGAAATAGTTATCTTTCATGAAGAATACTTTAAGAGCCTTTTTTTTTCAGTTTCACTGGTATGATATTGGCTAGTCCTGATTTATTTATGCAAGTACTTACGTGTTTATGTGTTCATACATTCATTTATTTTACTGAAAAAACTTACAATCAAACAGCAGTTATCTCTGCTGTTTCACAATAATTGGTCACCTGGTTCACTTCCTAGCTGTGGTGTCCTCTCTGTACACTTTTCTTATGTTCTTCTTGTGTGTGCCTTTGCCAGTGTATCTGGATTTCTTCCACATCCCACAGGGCTGAGGTGTGTGTCTGTGTGTGTGTGTGTGTGTGTGTGTGTGTGTGTGTGCGTGCGTGTGTGTGTGTGTGTGTGTGTGTGTATCACACATTGAAGACTGGAATCCTGATGAAAATTCAAGAGGTACAAATTCAGCACACCCCAGAACAATGTGAGTAATTGTGTAAAAACATTTTTTTCATTGCAAGTGCAAAAATGTGGTTGTATATAGAGCGTTCAAGTTTGTCAGACTTCAAAGTATTCTCCTTACTCCAAGGTATAGCCATCTCAGCACTGAGACATACAATGCGCATGTATGTGCATATGTATATATAGCAATGGTTTATGATGTGTAGTCTCTGCCCCAATATTTGTCAGGGGGTGCAAAGGAGAGAAGAAGCTCTACTGCAAGAACACTTTTAAGAGTAGTACAGGAAGTTTTGTGATTTGCAGATTTCCCCCTTTATTTTTCATAGCTGCAGAACAAGTAATCACAGGTCTCACAATTAGGATAGTGAGCCCAATAGCCTGGCATCTTGTCCACTGATTCTCTGCCTTATGCTGTTGATAGCTAGGATGGACTCCAGCTCCCCCTTAACATTGAGTAGGATAAAGCAGGTATCAGAAAAAGAAAGATGACTTGTATGCAACCTTTCCGTTTATTGAAGAGAGACAAGAAGTGAAATTAATTAATGTATAATGTTGTAAAATTGCCTAGCTGGGGAGGTTAACTGTGAAACTATGATCACAGCATGCTCATCTGTTCTTTACTTACATATTTAAAGTGTGGAGCATTCCATTTCAAGATCATTACGACTTTGAGGTACTTGAGTGGTTCCATAACATTTCACCTTCCTGCCAACCATCAAATTCCTTCAGTTTGTCCAATATGAGCATGATATGGGGTTGGGAGGGTGGTCTAATGGTTAAGGTGTTTGCCTTACAAACACAAGGTGCAGGGTTTAAGTCCCACAAGGGATAATTAGCTAGGCTTAAAATGGCTCGCAAGGGCAGTTAGCCTAGTACTAATCTATGAACCTATGAACCTATAAAAGTCTTATGCTATTCTATAGGGTGAGAATAGCTGTTAGGAGTGCTATTCTGAAGATCATTGAGGAGTCAAGACCAATTTCCCAGCTGGCCCAGATCACTCTCTGGTTTAACTGACTTGTTCAGAGTCCTACAGTAGGCAAATGGAAGCGGAGGAATAAAACCCTGGACTACAGAATGCAGCCTGTTAACCTTATAGCCGTATCCACTACTCCAACTGCTGACCAAAATAATTGCAAACACATGGTGTGAGATTAGAACCCTCTGATCTTTGAGTGTCATATGCAAGTATATTACTTGTTTAGCAAGTGCAAACTGCACAATTTAGGTGAAGCTTGAACTCACAACCTCAGCATTGCTTTATAACTCCCGTGTGCTAACTGATTCTGCCCTTATTTTACTGTCTCAGTATTATGCCCTTAAATAAATGTTTCTGGAACTGAACATCATTCTGTACATCATGTATCCTTTCTAACTCATATCCTGTCATGTATGTGATCTTTCCCTATACACCTGATCATATAATTCGTTCTTTCAGAACCATGCTGCCTTGCTCTTAGGTCACTGTTTTCACTGAGCTTTACATAATTTGCTAATTTTGATACAAAAACTTGAAGGCGCACAACAATCTGGTGGTGGAATTATTGGTCTGGTCTGTCCTATACACCACCATGTTGGTGCTAGTATTCTCTGTTCAAAGATGGGCCTTGTATACTGAGACAGTAAAGTGCTGGTCTTGGATAGCCATAACCCCTAAGACCGGTTGTTGCAATGCAACACTGGAGCTGCCTCTAGGATTCCTGGAAGGCCTGTCACATTATGTTCTATCAAATAGCAAAGCTGGGGGTGATATGTTTTAATAATTAGCTCCTGTTCATGTATTGTCTGCTTATTCTACATTTCTGAGTACTGCAAATAAAACTGACTTGTCTCTGATTTTCTAATTTGACTATAGCCCATTAGAATAGATTATACCTCAGCCATAAACATTGATCCTAGCTTATTACTGGAATCAAGTCTCAGCAAATGTTAGACGTGGTAAGAATTTTGGGCAATGTAAAATCTTATTAAACACTTGGGTGGGAGACTGTAATTACAACTTCAAGTGTAAGGAGTGAGTGTATTTTCCTATGTGGACTTAGGCCTTGATGCACTGAATTTATCCCCTGGGTATTATTTCAGAAGCACCTCTGAACTACCCTTCCACCTATTCTGGAATGCCCCAGTAATAACCTTGTAAGGCAGTTAACTACGAATCATTGTAGTACTGTAATGGTAGTCATCACACTTCTTCTAAGTAATGTCCACTTAACACAGTTTTTCCTGTCCACAACCAATTTTAAACGAGTTCACTTCATATGCATCCATTACATGGTTTCCTGGTTTGTTCTGAAAGAATCATCTTAGATAGCTTAAAAGCAAGTAATATATCAGAAAACAATGGCATAGCAGGGTGGAGGCAGTTCAGGGCAGGATAACAAATGGTGCAATGTCCCCACCAGCAGACATATAAAAATTAATACATGTATGTAGTATAGGTACACTTTAGGAACAGAGAATGATGTGCACAATAGAATCTTTAAATATTTCAGCTGATCGACATATTCTGTGTGGCCATGCATGTGCTTTTGTGTCAAGTGCACCTGTGTGTGGTCTGTGCAGTCAAGTGCATGTCTCTCTCTCTGTGCAGGTACCTGCTTTTTTGTGTGTGTGTGTGTGTGTGTGTGTGTGTGTGTGTGTATGTATGTATGTATATATATATATATATATATATATATATATATATACATATATAGATATATAGCTACATATATATACATATATATATATATATATATATATATTCACTTTATAATCTCGAAATACTGAAATCTCGAATTTCAGTATCTCGGGACTATAAAGCCAAAAATTCAAAATACCGAAACCCCAAAAGCACAAAATTCAAAATTGCGACTTTTAAATACAGCCTCCACCACACAAACAAACACACATACACCTTCCTCCCTGTACTACAACAAACAAACAAAACACACACAAGCACAACAACACAAATAAATGAACCTACCCTACATATAAGGAGGGGGGCAAGCCCACCTGTACTCCCCATGTTGGGGGCTACACCCCCGCTACTTATATATACTAACTCCGAGGTCGCACTAAAAAGACAAAGGCACTAAACCCACCACTACACACTCTACATTCCCCTTGCACAAACACGCATCACATACGTACAAACACCACCATTCTAAACACTTACACACTCACACTCTTACCTACATACCGTAACCTACACCTACAACTTCCCAACACACTAACATACACTAAAATCCCTTCCCAAAACCCTTAAAATATAAACACATACCTGAATCTCCAGCTATCCTTTAACACAACGCACCACCACAACCGTTGATTCAACATTTCCAGATTCGGTTATGTGGACTTTCGTGCAACTGGGCTTTCGATATTTTAGTCTCAAGATACTGAAATTTGAGATTTCAGTATTTCGAGACAGTGAAGTACACCCATAGATATATATATATATATATATATATATATATATATATATATATATATATATATATATATACACACACACATACATACATACACACACACACACACACACACACACACACGCACACGCACACACTATATGTACCTGCACCTACACAAACTGACAAAATGCATAGAAGGTGATATCATTTGAAGAAATAGCTACCATGTAAGTGGAAATGTGTGGGAGAAGGTATGGAAAGCACACAAACACATACACACTAAACTTCCTGCAGAAATGGAGGGCAAAAGAAATAGTAGGGAAAAGTAAACAAAAAAGGAAAATAATATCATTTTCATCTGTGCTCTATGAAATGGACAGATGGGTTCTGACAGCAATATTAAGTCAATATTTGCATGTTTTTCTGCAAAATGGGCTAACGGTCTTTCTAAAGTCTTCTAGTGAGTCATTCAGCAATCTGTTATCATGTTTGTTTGACATTAACTATTCCTATGGATTTATATTGCCTTAACTCATAAAAAATTTTTTTCCATCTGTCTTTTTTAACAATATTCATTAACCCATCCCTGTAATCTGGGTGTATATAGCTCACCTATTGCTATGTGATTACAATGTGTTGACAGCAATTCCCATGTGAAGAAAGACTCAAAAAGGATTATGTACCTTACTTTTCTTAGCTCTTTTTCTCTACAGACTTATATCTTGGCAGAATGTCAGGCTAAAAAGAAACTGAACTTGTATTTTTAGGTAATTATTATGTAAAATGTACAAAGTACAACTGTCTACTTACAGAGCTGAATTGGAAGGACTGGAGTTGTCACTGATTTTGTCAGTAACATATGGTAATTACACGTTGTCAGGTTAAAAGGCATAACTGCTGGATCACAGTTCCCAATGTCACTCTTTGAATTGCAGTCTTGTCCAAGGTTAGTTCAGTGCAGCCAGTATTTTAAGATCAAGTCAAATACTGCTTCAGATCAAGTGGCTGAGTGGCACTGTGATTTAAAATCTCTGTTTCACAGCTCCAGGGTTCAATTCTGATCTCTGGTCACTGTCTTTATGGAGTCTGCATACTCACCCCAGGTCTTTGTATGTTTTCTATATCTCAAGAAGCATGCAGATCGACTAGCTACTAGAAACTGTCCTTATATATATATATTGCATTTACCTCTGCCCTTACAGCCCAGATCATAGATGAAAAGGTTTCATGTTGACCAGTTCATTTTCCTTGTTTACAAATAAATGTATTCAAAATAATGATAATACAGGAATCCAGTTAAACAAGAAACCCACTTTGCAGAACTGATTACTTCATAAATAGCTGGGCTGTGAAACATGTAACTGTAAATTAATGGGACACATTTATATGCACTTAAAATTTATTTTGCCGATTCACTGCCTCTTCAGAAAGAGCTCTAAACCACTAAAACATAACACTGGAAAATATCAATCGCTGACAGCATACTGCATCATTTTTCCCACATATCAGCTGTCCTACTTACAATAGTGCACAACTGAAAAACTCAAATTTCCCTATACTAAATGATTCACTGACTGCATATCTCCAACGTACTGGGATACAGCCACAGTGGACACTGATTCTCACAACAAACTGTTGTAAACTTCATATAATAAAATACTTCATCATCTATCTACACATCAAGTTTCCTAGTCTGGCTAACAACAAATGCAGGCGTTAACCAGGTGCCATATTTATTTCCGTTTATGCTTTAACAAACAAGCTCCATATTTCATATACTGTGAAGAACTTTTGAACGAAAAAGTTTTATTGACCAGCATTTCTCTTGTATGTCATGGGAAGGAACACTCTACTTTTTTTTTCAAGCCTGTATAATTCACTTGGATCTCAAAGCAAAGTGGTCTGGAAATTCTTTGTTTTCTTAACTGCAAAAATATCCTTGCAGTGAGAGATATGAGACATTTTTATGTATGGATCACATGTAACAAAGAGACAGAAAGCAGATGTTTGTCTGGTTCACACCTAAAGTATTAGACTATAGGAAAACTAGTTTATTAAAAACAATAACATAGTCACTGGGTTTTCATTTGCAGAAACTGTTCCCTGTCATTAGACATTGACCCGACTTCAATTTGTACAACATTAAATATATCTATGTCATAGATGTAAAATATTCTGTCAGAAGTTTGATGTGTTCATATCTTTAATGTGACATACACAGTTTAGTCCAAGCTCAGTCTGTTAATTAGGATATCTACTACTAAAACTGAAAATTCCATCAGCTATTACGTATTGTCACCTGATTGCAACATACAATCAGTGTCTATATACCTGTGTATCAATTCCATCTTGTCAGGTCTCATCTGTTTGTTGACTTACCATGTAATATTTCTCTGTATTTTATTATAGCTAAAAACAGCTTATTATTATCTATAACAATCATTTAGTTATTTAGATAATGCCATTTCTTTTAGAGGGTTTTCAACATCTATTATTCATATGTATTCATGCTGTGAGTTAGGCTATGTTCATGGTGTTTTGTTGTCATTTGTTTGTCCATTTGTATTCATGCTGTGAGTTAAGCTATGTTCATGGTGTTTTGTTGTTATTTGCTTGTCCATATGTATTCATGCTGTGAGTTAAGCTATGTTCATGGTGTTTTGTCATCATTTGTTTGTCCATACGTATTCATGCTGTGAGTTAGGCTATGTTCATGGTGTTTTACTGTCATTTGTTTGTCCATATGTATTCATGCTGTGAGTTAAGCTATGTTCACGGTGTTTTGTTGTCATTTGTTTGTCCATACGTATTTATGCTGTGAGTTAAGCTATGTTCATGATGTTTTGTTGTCATCATTTGTTTGTCCTCCTTATTACCAATTTTTATGATGCAAAATCCATGTTCTCACATATTGTTATACAGACTGTCATTTTTTTTAATGAACATACTTGTATCGCTTCTTATGATGTGGAGATTTCTCTCCACTGGACACCAATGAATATGAGACTTAGCAGCTGGACTTCCCAATAAACAAACAATTCATATATACTACGATCCGTTTCTGACATTCATTGTTTTGCCTAGTAACTCCATGCTCTGTTTGTACAATACAAGAGAAAGAATCGGATAGACTGATTGCTACAAACTGTAATATTCATCATATCTAGGCTAACAGAAATTGTTCTCTTTGGCTCAATATTCTTCAATTGTTTTTCATTCAAAGCTTATAAAAGAAAGTACATTGGTTGGGAAAATAATCTCTTTGGTATGCAAGATTGATTATTTTTTAGGGGAAGATAGCTCCTGCCTTATTCAGGCAGATCTTAAAATGTCCTCATTTGATTCTGTTGGATTGCAAGTTGTTATACTGAAATTGCATCAGCAGAAGAAAGCAGTGTTTAATATTTTTGCTGGTACATTGAAATGTTTGTAAAGGTTTTCATTATGTACAGGAGTAAAAATGATGCTGCAATATTTCACTGCATGCTCCAGTCTCGCTAGGTGCTGTTTGAAATAACTGCCATGCTTGAATCCCCCAGTTCTTTTATAGTTTGTGTGTTTCTGACAGCAAGTACAGGGACCTTTCCATGTGTCTTGTAAGTTAATGTAATTCTACAATGCTTGCTGAACCAACTTTAACATATGCCTAATTGTGTTCCCATCACTTCAAAGAAAAGTGTTTTCACAGTACAGTTAACTGAGCTTCCTAGGTACCCTGGCAAATTTAACTGTCCATGGTAAAAAAACAATCACTGCAAAAATATCAAATGCTCAGCCTGATACCTCTGTACAATGCAATCAAATTTGGCATCTGGGGAAACTGCACACCACCACACAGAAAACATTTGACATACTAGCTTTGCTTCTATCCGCTGCATCGAGAGAAAAGTGCAAACCGTACTAAAGCAACTTTATGAAAAATGTTATGGTATTATATTGTTGTAGGTCAAACATATTTTGCACCACTCATAAGAACAGCCCATGAAATTAAATGCATAATTGGCTAAACAGTCTTTTTTTTTTTGCAATGATGAACTACAATCATCACTACAAAAACATTAGCTTAGACAAGCTGAAAAACCAAGTGAATTATCACCACTATGACTCTAGTGGCAAGTTTCAAGTAAATAGTATAAAAAAGATTTATAATACCATCATTGTTGGCCTTCAAACTAATGCATCAGATACTTCTCATAATATTCTCTACAAAAAAGTACTGCGACACTTTCACAGGTAAAAAGAAAACTCTACTAATACATAAAAAATCTAAATAAAATTATACATGTGTACATTTATATTGCATCAGTTAGATGTCTCAACTGAATTCTTTCACATCCAAAAGTGATATTATACAATAAAGCTACTTAAAGTGGTAAGAAGCATCTTTGTATAGTAATTATAATCTGCCATGCAAGTTTACTCATTCATATTATGGGTTATACTTAAAAGCTTCATTCTCATGTTAATCCATGCCAGTCAATAGTAAACTGGCATAACTGCAATCCTGGAAATGTAGCTCATGTAAATCTTAAGTATATGCCTGGCATAGTCCTTGCATGCATGTTCTTTTTCTTTTATTTTGAAAATGTGCGGAATCAGTCCTGTTTTGAAAGCATGATGTCTAATGAATCCACTTTGCAAAACTTTTATCAATGCCATCATTCAGACACTGTGATGCTAAATGAATATATTCCCATTTCAGTTGCATCTAACTTACTGATCAAGAGAAAACTTTTCAAATTCTAGTAGACTCTCCTACCAGCATTCCATTTATTTATTTCAGCTTATTGTTTTATGACCCAAAGATGTATTTTGACTCCCTAGCAAACTATTAGAAAATTAGCTAATGATTTTACATTTTTATATAATCCTTCTTGTTTTAGAGCCACAACAAAAATACTGAGGTCAAATTATGCCTAATGCCCCAGGTGATCAAACAATGTTAACGCCATCTGTAAGGATTATTTATTTATTTTTTTTTGTAAAAACTTCCCTGAACATTTTATATGAACAGAACAATTATATATCTAAGATCACTATATATGTACTGCAAGAAGCACTAATGTACTTTCAAAAAATTTAATCACTATATTTTTCTTTTTAAATCCAGAAAAACCTTCTAGACAACTGAAACCTTGTTTTGTTTTTTTTTTAACTGTTTGTCTCCCAGGTGACTGCTATTACCAGTCTTTTAATTCCAATGACCTACATATGCTTATGTTTGTGAAACAGAATGGCACTGTCCGCACGACTGAAAAATATGCAGCCTTTGCCACTAACCAACCAAATGTTATATTATATACACCCTGTGAATGTTCATCTAGCTATTTACCCCAAATTTTATATTTATATACTTCATTGTATTACACAAAGACTGACAATATGTTCATATATCACATAAAATCAGAAAATATTCTTACAGTTCTAATAGTCTTTATGGCACTTGGGTTTTAGACATTGTTGTAATACTCAACTTTTTGTAGCCAAAGAGTGAAAAATTTGCCTTTACATCATCTGGACATTGGATATAATGGGAATGCTCACCTCCTGTAACCAGGTCACTCGTATGCATAAAGTTTTTAATTTCTCTTTTTATTAATTTTAACATCACACACAATATCAACCTTGACTATCTTAAAAAAATACAACTTAACATCTAGCTATGCACACTATTTACATGATTCAGCAAAATGAACATTTACACTCTATTTGATTTTTTTAATAATTTAACCATTGTTACTTGTAATATTACATCAACTAATCACTACATCTTATTTTCAATGAACTTTACCTTAACAGTTAATATGAGTACAGTCAATCTATTGTCTTATCTGTTCACTTTGTAAAAGCCAAAAAACAGTTTCTAACAATCAACCTTCTAAAACAATCACATCTCCAGTCTATAGCATATACATATCTGCAGCCATCATTGTTATACAAAGTATCTTTTCTTACATTATTAAACTTTTTGACATACCATCTTATGTACTACATCAAACTATGATTGCCTCAGAAAACAGATCTATGTCAGTTTTTCAAAAAACTATTTTCAAAACCCATATGACTGAGACAATATGTTTGACAATGCAGTTAATCGAAAAACTAACAAAGGCACACAACACCTGCCAAAATCAAAAACAATATTTTTATAGGGGGGCAAGCCTCCCTGTACCTCCCACACCCCTTGCTAATTATTTATACCAACTCTGATCACACTACAGTGGGGAATGGGAAAATTCCCCGATCCCCACTTTACAGAGATCTTAGTTAGAATGGCTAGACAAACCAAATTTTGGACTATATGCATTTTGACAATTTGGTCCTTTGACAAATTGAGATAGACTGCATAAAATACTAACATTGTGTTCAAAGCATCTAAAAATAATGGCTTGTCTGGCTAAGGGCTTCCCATTTCTGAGCTGTATTTAATTGCAGTTTTGATACTTTCAAATAGTTAAGTGTTCACTTCATACCACTGACAGACTTAATTGTCTAATATGTTTTTAAATGATTTATTTTATTTATTTTATTTTACATTTGTTGACCGGGCTAGTCTAACTGGATATATGTCCGTTTTCAGTAGAGGCCCTGGGAGATAAGCTCCAAGACAGAAACAAGAAAAACAACAAAAAATGAATAATAGCAACAGTCTTATATACAATGCATATTACAGGTTAAAAGAGAAAATTCAGCGAGGACAAAAAAATCCTAACAGTGCAAAAATGCATGTACAATACAACATGCAGGTACAATACATAAAAAAGAAGAAATAAAAACAAAGAAGACAGGTTAATTGTATTAAAATAAAGAAATTCCCTCAGTAAAAAGTATTCACAGAGGCTGGACATAGTGTAACTTTAGAGGGAGGATGTATTTATAGTCAATAAGGAATGTATAACAGTTCATGAGTAGTATGGGATAGGCAGAGCTAAGTTTGAACAGATAGATAGATGCCTAGTCAGGTTTAGTACAGGGGCATAACCAGTGTGTTCTGAGGAAACGTTTCAGTCTGTTTTTGAAGAGTGATAAAGAGGGAAGTGAGGAAAGGTCACTGGGGAGAAGATTCCAGGTTTTTCCGACAGCATTGGAGAAGAGAGAATCCCCAGCCTTGTTGTTAGGTTTAGAGATGTGTACAAGAAGTTTGTGTGAAGACCGTAAGCACTTCAGATTTGTATATGGGGTGATGAGGGTAAATAGAATAGGAGTACTGGAAGGTTTATAAAGAGTTTTATGGGCAATAGTTAGTTGGTGGAATTTAATCAGGTTTTGTAGTTTCAGCCATCCTAGCTGCTTTATATTAATGCAATGGTGGGTTCTAAAAGGGTTGCCTGTAGCAAATCTGGCAATGTTATTGTAGGACATTTCCAATTTGCTGAGGTTATTTTTAGATAGCTTAGTAAAAATGGGCGAGGCATAGAGGAGTATAGAGATTACATGAGTGTGAGCTATAGCTGTTCTGGCTGCAGGCGAAAGGAAGGGTTTAATCCTATAGAGAGAGCCCAAGTTTTTTGTTGACAGTTTTTATAGTATTGTTGATATGAATGTCAAAGTTCAGATTGTTGTCAATGGTGATACCCAGTAGTTTATTGGTTGGGTCTGGTGATATAATGGTACCACTGGTGGATGTAACTGAGAAATCAAAAGGAGAAGACTTGTGAGTAGGACTGAAGAGGAGGAGTTTAGTTTTTTGGGGGTTCAAAAGAAGGCAGCACTGTGTGAACCATTATTCAACTGTGTTAAATACCTTCTGGGTAAGAGAGTGAAGTTCAGAAATGGATTTGGCTGAGCATATAAGTATGGAGTCATCAGCATGTTGTATGCATGTGGCTTGGGGGATGGCTAGATGAAGGTCATTAATAAATATGGAGAAGAGGAGAGGTCCTAGTATGGACCCTTGAGGGACACCTAGGGTAATGGGTTGGAGGGTAGATAGAGTCTTATGCCAAAGTACAGCCTGTTGTCTTTATCTAGGTAGGACCGGAACCATTTTATGGAAGGTGCATCTAAAGCCAGGGATTTGAGTATGTTGATGAGAATCTGGTAATTTACCATGTCAAATGCTTTAGACAGGTCAATATTAGTGCAGAGGAAAGATTATTAAGGTTGTGTTTTTTGTTTATGCAATCAGTAAAGGAAAGGAAGGCAGTGGTAGTGCTGTGTGAAGGTCTGAAACCATGCTGACAGCTGGAAAGTAAGTTATTTTGAGTTAAGTGGTCAAGTAATTGCCTGTGGATGCATTTCTCCATGATCTTTGCCAAATGAGAAAGAAGGGCAATGGGGTGGTAGTTAAAGAGCTCAATGGAGTGCCCACCTTTATGGAGGGGGATAATATGAGAGACTTTCCATAAGCTAGGGATGTGACCTTCGGTAATAGTTCTATTGATCAGAATGGAAATGGGATATGTGATAGCTTTGGCTGATAGCTGTAGAAATTCAGCTATCAACATGATAGTTGTGTTGATTATGAAATTTTTAGCATTTAGTTACTAATTGTACTAATTCTCTCTAAGTAGTTCATTAATAGTTTGTCACGAAGCAGCAAATTTGTTTTTCAGTGGGCTTTACCTGTACATTAACACCCTGCTGGATTCCCCAATCAGGGTGGTGATGTATAGGTATCCATTCTTCAACCTGGCATAAGAACTTATTATGCCATACCTTATTAACTTGTTGAAAAACATTAAGGTCCTTTGTATGTGTGTTTGTAGACCTACAAGTTCTATGAAGACATTGTAGCTCTAGGAGGGAGGAGTGTTTCATCACCTGAAAGGCTACACATAGATACTGCTAAGGACTTTATCACTGACTGTAAATCAGTCTGCAAGCACTGAGACCTATATGCTGTGTAATGGAAGAGCTGATTGCCATGCTGAGCTGTGAAACCTGTTTTTTTTTTTTTTTTAACAGACCTATGATCTACTTATCATCAAGTATTACTTGCTTAAATAGTAAAACCTATTTCCCAGTTAATGCACATGTATATTTGTTTGTGTATAACATGCTTCCAGCTAGACTGTGTACTGCATAAGCTATTTTTCAAAGAATAACAGAAATGTATTCCAGTACTTGAACAACTTTGCTAACCGCTGGGAAGAATGAAAGCAAGCAACTCCTTATAAAAATGCTGCAACAATTTCATGATTATGAATTGTGCGTTACAAACTAAGAATGTGAGTTTGTGAAGTCAAAGTTGAACTCTTTGCTTAGGTTTTGAATAGGAAGGGCATATGCCCTCCCTCAAGAAAAGTAAAGCTGTTTATGAACCACTTTCCCTGCCATGAAGATGTCTAAAACAGTAACAGATGAAACCCGATTTGATCAATTATTATAGGAAAATCACACTTAACCAGTGTTGAATATATGTCTTGGCAGCGACAGCAATGTGAAAAAATTGCTTTCAAGAAATGTATGGAAATGCTAACTTGCAGAGTTTATTTATGAAAATCTAGAACAGAAGCTGCTGTTAAAAAAAGGAATAATTAGAAGAGCATACAAAATATTAGATGATAACTATAGGAATCAGAGGAGGTTAGAAAGGATTGGGAAGAGAGATTAGATAAGCAATTCACAAAGAAACAATGGGGGATATACATTTGTCTCCCAAATATGCAACAAAGTCTAGAAGATTTAGGGTCTTTGCTTGGAAATGTTTCATAGGTAGTTTTATTATATCCCAAGTAGACTCCAAAGAATTTTTCCCCAGGTAGACAGCAAATATTGGACATGTGATGGGAAAGAAAGAGATAACTGGGAACATATTTTCTGGGAGCATAATGAGTTGGGAGACTTTAAAGATTTGCTCTGTCAGAGATACTGGGTAAGCAAATTGGTGCAACTAAGGAAATTATTTTTTGAGCTATGATTCAGAATTAGAATTGTCTAGACATAGAAAGGCCTTGTTGAGTCTAATTATGGTGGCTTCCAAAAAAAAAAGCAATTACTAGAAAATGGAAATCAAAGTCTAAACGAACTTTACTAAAAGTAGTGAATAAAGTAACAGAAATAAAACACAGGAATTGGTATCTTTAGAAAAAGTTATGAGCAAATTACATAGGAAAATGGGAACTGTGAGAACAGTACATACAGGGGAGGAATGAGGTTTAAAAGAAGGCAGGATTTGAGTGAGCTATGTAATGTTTGACTGACAATGATTGGGTAGATTATAATGATGTACAATATAAAATACTTGCAACTAGGACTATGTCAGTATGGTTTGTTTTCATTTATATAAATGTACAATTATTAAATTATCACTTACAAGAAAAGATGCTTCTTGTTAAAAAAAAGTATTGCTACATATATAGACAGATACCAGTTTTGCCTGCTTGAAATGTCTCTGGCTATGGTATAGAAGCAGTAATCCAAGGTGTCATACCTTCATGAATGATAGACCACCTGTCTGTGCATCAAATGTATCAAGAACACTTTCTGCTGCTGAGAAAGCTTTATTTTCAAACTAAAAATGCAACACTGACTTTAATTTTTGGAAATAAATTCTATAACTACCTTTTTGGGGAAAAATCAGGTTAACTACTGACCATAAACAACTTTGAATGTTCCTTGTTGAGCATAAAATATTATCTCTAGTGGCAGCAGTAAGAAACTAAACATGGGCAGTAATACTGTTAACGTACTACTGAAACAGTGTCCAGCTTCAAATAGTTATGTTAGTACAGATGGACAGAATTTTGTTATACAGAATTTCAAAAAGATAAACCGATTAAGTAAATGCTCTGATTGAAGATCATTTCTGGGTGATTTCTGATAAACTGGAAATTGCAGCATATTGTACTGGTAACGATCCAATTGGGTACTTTCAAGTATACCAAGTGTTGTTACTATGGTATAGTATCGAAAAGATGATGAGAATTTGAAAATGTTTTATTTGAGGAGAGATGAGCTTTCAGTAAAAACAGGACACAGCATGAAGGACTCACAACTTACATAATCACTACAAGGAAACTAAAAATACCTGAATTTTAAGAACTCCATAAATGTCACCCTGTCATTACAAAAGTAAAGTACAAGCTACAAAGTTTGCCTGGAGGCAAAAGACAGATGGGAAAATTGAAAGCATGTATAAAGTGTGCCTATCATGCCAGATTGAGCAAGAAATTCCAAGGTAACCACCCTTAGAGCTTGTAGGTGGTTGCTAGAAGAAGATTAAATACTGATCCCACAAGACCATTTATGAACAACATGTTCCTTATTGTAGTAGAGGCATATCTAGAATGGATAGAAGCATATTTTGTGGGAGAAATTACATTTTAAGAAAATATTAGTCCTTTAAGAAGTCCTCCCTATAGCTGCACTGTGGCATATTGGGAAAATCCCTACCTACTACCCAACTACCTGGGCAATCCAGGTTCAGTTAGTGACTCAAGCAACTAATGTGGGCAGAGTAGGGTTGGGCATGCCTATCCTGGGGGAGATGGAACACAGCTGGATGCTCCTCATGTTATATCCCTGGTAGAGGCTAGACACATGTAGAGGGCATTACTCTAAAGTGGGAATAGGCAGGGGATATCAGTAGTCTTCTGCAGTAGCTGGATGACGCACTGCACATCCTCATTGCACCTTCACCCTTTGGACACTTACAGGGATGTACAAGGAGAAACAGGAAAGCTAAAGCTTCATTTAAAAAAGATACCCCTTGCCAGCATTATAACACTTCAGTCAGCTGCCTTAATTTCTTCATCAGCCCCAAGCATGTGTCGTAGTAAGTATTTGGATGGAACAGGAGAGTCCCGTACAACTATTGAATGAGGAGGGGCACTGTTGGCAGATAATAGTCAGCTGTGGGCAAGGAAATGAACTGCAAAAAAAGGCTTCCTATCAACAGTATAAGATTCAATACTGCAAGTCTGACACTTAGAAATTGTAAATGTGATTCTAACAAAAACAACAGAGCGTTGCAAAACTCACTGTTAAAAAATAATGAAAGAGAGAGACATTAAAGGGACACATTGATGATAAAATCCCTTGACTAAACAAATTCACCACAGAGATATCTAAGAACTTAGGAAAGCAGCTAGAACAGCCACTAATTCAGCTGAAGCTACTTAAATCAGAAAGACACAACATACCCTTTCATCCCCCCCAAGGCATTTTTGAAAGGCATTAAAACAACTAACAGACCAAATCACAAATGCAAACTTCTTGGATTTTATCCCCAAAATCAACGCTATTGAAAAAGCTATTTTCACTAGAAACTAGAGATACTACCTACATGATAAAATTAAAAAGTTAGGAAATGCATACCCACTACTCACCTCTACTCAATAAACAGTTAATGAAGTTACTTCCACAAAGTTAAATCACCTTGCAGATTACTAGCCCATAATTTATTTTAAACTTATATCAGTAAGGGGAAGCAAATCACAAACACCAAAGTTAAGTACCATCTCCAGGGTTAAATTCAGTAAGTTATATCAAGTTTCATAAAAATGGCTACATTTATTACCAATACACTCATTCCCATCAACAATCTTTCCATAACTACTAGCACAGTCATTGCACCCTTTAAACATTTAATTTTAATTCCCTTACCTAAATTCCTTACCCCTAAAGAATGCAAAAGGGTGTAAGAGAATTTCAAACCTATGCCTTCTGATCAATGAATTCAAGAACCTATTACATGACCAGATTTTTGATTAAATAATCATTTATCATCTCCCATGTGACCAACAACCTGGTTTCTGTAATGTCATCAGCACCATGACTGCACTATACACTTAATAGAATTTATTGCAACATGAATGATGGTCTACTTATAGCTGGACACTGCTGACATGACAAGAGCTTTTGAAACAGTTCATCTTGCTCTCTAACAAAGTCATCAAACTTAACTTTTGACATAATGCCATATAGTGGTTTAAAAGCTCATCTTGAACATGGAACTTTTCAGGTATTTGCTAGCAACTCCTTTTCAGACAAATATACCTTGGACATTGGTGTACCCCATCGAATAATTCTGTACCCCTTTCTGTTGACCTGTTCTTCTTCTTAGTAAGTGGCCCAACTTATGAACGATACTTCTGAACTTAGTTACATATACAGATCCATCCATCCATCCATAACCCCGTTTTCCCATTTTCCACATGGGGTCAGGGTGTCACTTCAATAGTGACAATCATCTAGAGCCAAGGTTTACACCACCAAGTGTCTAGCCCTGCCACAGTAGTTCTCCCACACCACACATAGACATGCACACACACACACACACACACACACACACACACACACACACACACACACACACACACACACACACACAAACACACACACACACTTATGGCCACTTTAAAGTGTCCAGTCCACCTACTCCATGTCTTTGGAGTGTGGGAAGAAACTGGACCACCCAGAGGAACCCCACACAAACACAGAGAGGACATGCAGACTATGCACAGAAGGCACCCCAGTGGAGAATCAAAGCGGGGAACCTCTTGCTGTGAGGTGACAACGCTATCTCTGCTGCACCACTGTGCTGTCCTTAAATATGCAGATGACATTTTACTTTTGGACTCCAGCAAACCCATTTCTGAACTACAATAAACATTTCAAGCTAACTGTATTAATCTCTGCAGCAATTAACAAGTAAGAAAAGATTAATAATCAACTCCAACAAATCCAGTGATATGTCTACCTCTTAACTGTCCTGATTTTCACAAAAAAATCCAGATTTTTGCCTCATATTTTTGGCCTGTTCTGCATAAAACCTATGGTTTTCTGGCAAATCACTGAGGATTGACGTCACTAAATAATGACAGACATTTGAATTTCAGAATTCATGTCCTTCTGAAAATGTATGCTAACACAAAACCTGTTATTCTAACAAAAAAATCCTTTTATTCTAACAACTTTTTTTGATTAAGAGCAACATTTAAATTCTGTCCCTATTTATGGGCTTTTGTTCTTCCCACTATTTTAGGCTTTGTCCAAATTTCTTGCACTAAGAGGTTGAGAGGTATGGTACTATGCTGTTTACTCCTTCTCAGACATTAACAAACTGATCCCCATTTAGACTAATAGATAACTTGAACAATGCAATTCCTTGAGTGGTAC
Source organism: Protopterus annectens (assembly GCF_019279795.1). Taxonomy (NCBI): domain Eukaryota; kingdom Metazoa; phylum Chordata; order Ceratodontiformes; family Protopteridae; genus Protopterus; species Protopterus annectens. The sequence continues at coordinate 572,171,252 of NC_056750.1, read as the reverse complement.
AGCAAATATCTCTTGGTATTAAACTAGAGCCTTTCTTAAAATTCCCAGAGATATAGCGGTCTCATTTAACAATCTAACATCCAGTTCTGTTCCCTGATCTGTCATCTGGCATACCTCAACTCTAAGTTCAGGAGCAAAAAATAAATAAATGAATTAATTTATTTTACATCTGTTTACTGGGATTATCCACTGGGCTAAGAATAATTAGCCCCTTTTCAGTGGAGGCCCATGGAGAAAAGCTCAAAAAATTGACAAAACAATAAAAATGTCAAAAAATGAAACACTATAGAATGGGTGCACATAACCTTAGCCTAAAAAACACACTAGTAATAGAGTACAATAATATATACAAATTATTTGAAGACCTACTCATGCAAAGTACGGAAAAAGAAGAAAAACAAAAGGTAGCAGTGAAAAATAGTCCATTTCTCCAGTCTGGGGTTCCAAGTTTCTTCCTGATCTTTGCCCTCAACTGTTAGTCTCCCAATCTGGAGCAAGGTCTGTTCTTTCTCTTTATGATCTGCTTTAAAATGAACTGTAGTAAACCACTTGCTACAAATACAAATGTACACTTTAGCAAGTGGTTCATTACAGTTACTATGCCACCTACTAAGCTCCTTCAGTGTTGCAGAGATTTGGTCCTGTAACCAGATACAGACAATATCAGCAATCAATCCCGAATGCCAGTACTGTAATAAAGCTGATCACACATACTATAATGTCTTGCACACCTATGGCTGCCCTCCTTATTCTACCCTAGCTATGCTTCTGAACATTCATCATATTCAAAAAAAGAGTCAGCAAAATGCTTTCCAAGTTGAAACTCTGCTACAAAATATCTCCTTTTCTGTCTCCAGGGGCACATTGTTCTCTGGTTAGAGACAGCCTCATTCTCAAGTCTGAGCATACCCATTTCCTCTTAACATTTCACGCCAGCTTAAATATGCAAAAGCTAAAAGCAGCAGTGAATAAAATATACTGATTTGTACTTCTGGCTGATATTCATACGCACCACTGTGATCTTCTAAACAGGTTTCAGTGATTGCCAGTGCATACCAAAGCTATATGTTACTCAGCACACTTAAAGGCAAAATTATAATACCCAGTTAATGCCCACCCCTAAAAACTACTCTGTGTGTGCGGAACCAATTGTACTCAAATAGAGACAGTCAGAATGATGGCATTACCTTGGTTAGGCTACAGTAGGTGAAACAGCATTGACAAAACTATATGTATGCTAAAAGTGAAGCCACAAGCATTCATAATAGTAGTGTAATGTTGATGTTTGGCGTTGATAGTGACTGTTACTAGTTTTGAAGGTAACTTTGAGCCCCTTCCACGGAGGTCTGAAAGAATCTGCAATAGAAACAAAAATGGGAACAACAACCATTTTTTCAGGGGGCAGTACCAACAGGGGGGGGGGGTACAACCGAAACTGGCAGTAGTTTCAGATTCTGATATTACTACAGTACAGGGGGATAGTTATGAAGTGGTGAATCAATCTGGATTTCATATATTCAATTATAGTAGTAGAGAAGTGACTCAAGAAATTTTTAATCTATTCACTAAAGGTTTTAAATTTGCACCCAGCCAGAATAGCAATTCAGCACAGGCTATACCAGATGGGAAGATGTTCGTCAGAAAATTAAATTTGGAGAACATGTTTAGTAATAATCCGATCAGGATACAAAATAATGTACCTAAGAAATACAGTACTTTTAATCCTCCCATCCACCCCCAATTAAAAAATTTGGAATATAGTATCAAAAAACAAATTAGGGATAAAATTAAGTTTAATACTAATACATCCAATTTGATACTGCGGTGGTGGTGCTGCAGTAGCGTTGTCACCTCACAGTAAGACGTTGTCCTGTTCGATTCTCAGCTAGAGCATCTTCTGTGCGAAGACATGCATGAATGGGCGTACCTTCGTTGAAGGTTGTGCATCAGGGCTGACAACTCAGCACGTAAAAATCTACTGCCAATCATTAGCGGACCAGAGTTCCGCTGTGGCGACCCCTAACTGGGAAAATCCGAAAGACACAACAACAACTAATAAATTCAATTTGGAAGAAGGGGAAAAGCTATTATTAACAACTTTGAGAGAAGATCCAAATATCAGGATCATGAAACCAGACAAGGGTGGGAGGATCATAATAATGGATAAGATTATCTACGATGGTAAAATGTATTCTATCTTACATGATATTTCCAGGTACAGTAAAGTATCTATTAATGAAATTAATATCTCATACAAAAAGCTAGATTTGGCCCTCAAAGATCTATTCGATCAGGGGGTAATAGGCTATGATACTTATCTGTACTTGGAAAATACAACACCTAGGGTACCCTCTATTTTTGGGGTACCCAAGGTCCATAAAGATGTCTCTGATCCCCCTTTAAGACCCATTGTAGCATCCGAAGGTTCCAAGATTTCTCCTTTGTCAAAATGTTTGGACTGGAAAATGAAATTATTGTGGGGCAAAGATAAATATTTGTTAAAAGATTCCTGGGAGTTTTTAAGGCAGATTACTCCAGATTTAAAGGTAACAAACCTTAAATTTGTGACTATTGATGTAACAGATTTATTTTCTGTTATACCCCACGATGTGGGGTTAGCTTGGGTTGAGGAGGCCCTTCGATATGGCTTAGGGACTAGTGAAAATGATCTTTACACCATTCTTGAACTGGCTGAACTTGTTCTGAATAACATTTTTTTATATCTTCAAGGCAAATTTTTCAAACAGGAATCTGGGGTGGCTATCGGGGCCAATTGTGCCCCCACCTATGCTGACATAGTTTTGTCTGTATGGGAGAAAAAAAATGTATAAATAACAGCAAGTATGCCAAGTATTGGAATCTATACACCGGATTCCTGGACAATATATGTATTTTTTGGACTGGTACAGATGAATTATTAGAAGAATTTATTGGATATTTAAATCAAAGTACTACATTTTTATGATTAACACAGCAAGTGACTATCAATTATGTTAATTATTTGGATGTTTCTCTACAAGTGACTGAAAATGGGTTTAAATCTTCCATATACAGGAAACCCACTTATATTAGATTTACTAGCGCCCATCCCTTATACCAAAAAAAGAGTATTGTAAAGGGACATTATGTCTGGGCTTGTCGCATGATATCTAATGAAGAAGACTTCATTAGAGAATGGGATTTACTCATGAAAATGTTTTTGGAGTGGGGATACCTTATTTAATTAATTATTGACACACAAAGGGAAGTGTGTTCCAATACACAAGGCAAATATAAGCCTGTTTTAGGGATGGGACTAATACAATCTGAATCTCAAAACGATAGACAACAGGAACGTGAGACCAGTCCAGGCTATAGCAGCACTTTTGTTACTAATTTCAGTGCTAATGCCTATGCAATTAAAATATTGTAAAACGTGAATGGGCTAAATTTAATGAAGTCACAGACTTACGTAATTTAAAAGGGAAAACAATTAAAACTGTATTCCGGAACGGTTACAACATAAAGAATTTTTTTAGAAAATAAGTATCCTTCTGTATTTTCTAGTAAATCTAAGGGCACATATAAATGTGTAACATGCCTTCAATGTAAATACATTATACATAAACAAGAAATATTTTTGACATCAAGGAAGAGATGGATAGCAGCATCCAATTATTCTAATTGTAATTCCCAGGGGCTAGTATACATTGCCATATGTGAGGGTTGTGAGGGATTCTACGTAGGAAAAACTTAGAGAACTTTAAAACTTAGAATATATGAACATATGAATGATATCCAGAAGCAAAGTTCCAAAAATGCCCTGTACAAACACACCCTCCAATGCCCACAAGCTAAATTCCACTTTTATGTGGTGGAAATGGTCCCTAAAGAGCTTAGTGGGGGCCCCTGGGAAACTAAATTAGAATTTAGGGAGACATATTGGCAAATTACTTTAGAAGCCAATAAGCCTCTGGGCATGAATGACCATATATCTGTTGCCCCTTTACTTAAACTCAGATCTTCGAAATTATAGTATAAAGAATGCCAGTGATGTGACATCTTATATATATATATTATTTATAACATATTTTATTTACTGAATTCAATTGTTGGGAGTATGTAGTCCATCCTATTATATATTGCACAACAAATTTTACATACAGTTTTAATGTATTTTACAATATATTTAGTATTTATATCATTTTTTAGTACAATATTATTTATTATACATATTAGTGTAAAGGTTCTTATATTCAAACTTTATGTATTATTTAATGCTATGGAATTGGTTTATATTTACGCAAATTATTTATTTAAATGCTGTTTGAATCAAGGTTCCTTTAAAAGTTCACTTGATTAATTGAATAAATATTTTAATCAAGATGTATAAAAAGGAAGTGACAACATGATGTTACTTTTATATCTGATGAAGTTTGAGTGTAACTCCTACGAAAACGTGTTGTGGCAGTTAGCAATGTTAATATTTTATTGAAAACGTGTTGTGGCAGTTTTCTTCTGTACTTTGGTGACATCATCTTTTCAACGAAGCCTGCATTTATATAGAAACCGTGTAGTAGTGGTTTTCTCAGCTATTTCAAAACTGTTGAATAGCTTTTTGTGGTTCGTTCACTGCGACTGGTACCTGTGTTTGTTTGTTACTAGTTTTGATTACAATGACTTCCTGAGGGGGAACATTTTAATGGGATTCTAAAATCCTCTGATCGTGGTTTACTTCATTTATAAAAAGATATTTTCTTCTGTAAACAAAATATATATTTTTTTTAATGTTAGAGGTCAGTTGTGGCCTTGCTTTCAGTGAAAAGAGTTGGAAATATTCTGAGTGCCAGCAGATGGGTCATAGTAACGCTAACTGTACTGTACTGGTTATGTTTAGGCTAAGTGTGACCAACAGCCATAGTTACTTAAGACTATAAATGCCTCTGTTTCCTGACTCCAAAGTATTTCTCAAAACAGCAGTATGTTCTTACAATATGGAGAAATACAATTACGGACATCCACTACAGTAGAAGAGAATGTTGTGATCATAAATATGTCAGAATTGGTAGTTCAGTAATCACGTATGGAATCACACAAAAATAAAGTAGGAAGAAGAGGAGAGGAAGATTTCAGTTCTGTGAAAAAAGGGAAAACTACCTACTATAGCAAAAGAGGAAGCTGTGACACAAATATATCAGAAATGATACTTTAGGAACCTGTTAGGGGCACACATGAAAATAAACAAGACAAGAAAAGTAAAAACAGGAATATTTCAGTTCTGTGAAAAATATACAACTAATACAGAATTAGGAAACTGAATGAATACAAATTTCTCACAAAAATGAACAGATGGTACTAACTGCAGGATAAGACAAGAGTGTGTTACAAGTTTCTTAAAAGACTGTAGGGTAATTAAAAAGAAATAAGACATGGAAAGAGGTCACAAAAATAAAGACTGCAACTTGGATTGCGAACAAGGTTTATGCTTGGATACTTGAAAAGCCCCCAGGTAGATTTGTAGGAGATATTATGCTGATGAAATCAGTGGTTTGAACTGTCACTGAGGAATGGGGTGGATTCCTGTACTTTACAGGGGAACAGAGATGCTCTGGGATAACAGTAAGCTATAGGACAGGAATAGAGAAAATACAGAGAGTTTGGGAAGTCGTGCATGCAGACCATATGAAATTAGATGCTAGGCAGTATGGCACAGGAAGAAACTTGATGTTTTGTTTCCTTGCAGTTTATGATCCATGCAGTAATAACCTAAGACATGATTTATGGAAGAGAAGTAAACCCTTTCAGATGATAACAGTCATATGTTGCAGTAGTTATGTTCAGCTAGCAATCTGCAGCAGGTGGGTTAAATACTATGAATACAGTTGTCATTATTATTATCATCATCATCATCATCATCACAGGAGTTACAGATGAAATCTGTAGGAAGCACGTTGACATAAAACTCAGATTGTGGATTGATAAGGGTAGTTAATATGTTTTGAACAAAATTTATACCAAATACCATCATGTGTTAGAATGCTGAGATGACGAATTGCATTTCAAATTTTATGTGAGATACAAATAAAGCTTTTGAGTTATCTCAGAGTGAGGGGACATGGTGGAAAATGCTGAAAACAGCTCTGAGATCCCTCCTCATAAGAAGGGTAAGTGAAATATGAGGCAGGTAAATGAAGATAATATTTTTTTCTCTTTATTTTTCCTTGGATCCCATGAAATTCTCATGCTTTCAACGTGCTTACAATTACCAGAAAAGCCATCTCATCTTAGGCCAAAGTCTTCACATTACCCTCAAAACCACAACCACCCTATAGGAAGTCCAGGGAAGGAAAACTCTTGTATAAAGCTGGCATCCAGAAGATGGGTCCCCCCATGCAGCAACATCATGCTCTCATTTGATGTCTTTTTTTTGTGCTAAGAGTCACCAGAACATGGAGTGGGGCTGCCTCCCTACTCTTGGGATGGGCATATTAGTGTTGTCTACTAACTTCCAGCCTCCCTAACTGGCTCTTCCAGTGTCCAAATCTCTAATTAATCTCAGATCATCTTGGCCATGGCCAGAAATTCATCCTTCTGCACTACAGAATCAATATATAAGATTATGACTGCTGGGATTTGAAATACAAAAGCTGTTTTACAAAAGAGGTTGGGGTGAAGCACTTAATGTATGGACCTTATGAAACAACATAACACTGTGAAGTAAATTCAGAGTACTTAATGAAAAAGATAGGACATATGACATTTTTTTTTAAATTTGAGTGTTATCAGGGTAGGATGAAGCAGAAAATTCAACAAATTATGCTGCCAATGTGACAGTGGTAGAGGTACATAGACAATTAGTGGCAGATGTAAGGAAATATGTTAGGGCTTTGTTTAATAATGCCACCCAGGTGAATTCTAAATCAAATTCTGGAGCACTTGAAAATCAGACAAATTTCAAGGGGTTGGATAGTTTGCTTGTAAAATGGCACTGATTGTAACAATCAGCTGCTGTATGAGTAAATGAGGTATTTAGGGAAATTGTTGAGAGGGTGGGGTTATGAAGGTGAGCAGGAACTGTTTACATATTTCTTCATAGGGAAGGGAATACCTATGTGCCTGAAAAAAAAATAACTTCTATGCCTCTTAACTCTAGATTCCAGGGCCTTAATATTGCATCAGGGTGCTTTCATGAATGAGAAACTGGGATCCTTTATGGCTCCATGGAAACAGATTGATGCTAGCTCAAACATGCATTTTGATAGGGTGCAGCATGAGGTTTTTTATGAACAAATACTCTGATAGGTGATTGTGGGATGGATTGAAGTCTAAGTGCTTCTAACATTTGTGCAATTTAGTTATGGAAAGGATTGTATTTATTTATTTAATTATCTTTTAGTCAAATGCAAAGTTGATACAGTCACTGAAGATCATCTTCTTTAACCGACAGGCTCATTAACCAAAAATTACTAGTGGAATACTAACATAAGGTTCACTGCAGCAGTATTGATACAGGACTCACTTCAATGAAGAGGGCTTACAAACTTGTTTCTTTTTAGCAGCAATTAATTATTGGCATTCATCTAAAAGACAGCTGTAAGTCTTTTTTCTTCCACACATTTTAGACACCAAAGGGCAAGTCTTCCCACTATCTACAGCAAAATCCTTGTTTTCTTTGTTGTTCTCTCATTTCTTAAAATTATTGGTGCTTTCACCTTATAACCCTGTTTTTCTTTCACACTCTTAAATATAAAGCCTTTTTTAACTGGGGAAATGTTTTATTCTAAATTTGTCATTGTTCTTCAAATATAGTAATGTATTTCTATTATGAAAATCCAAATAACTGTATTTAAAAATATATATTGCCTATTTCCTTGCTGTTCAAATATCCAGGTAATGTCAGACTTCATTAGGAATAAGCAGTGTATTAAATGTGGGAGGGGGCTAGGAATGGTGTGGTCTTTATGTCTTTATTCAACTTCAGCATCAAACCTTAGAGGTGTACCAGTAGGTCACTATAGATTATGTAGGATCTTGGGACAGCATGGTCATTATTTGTTCAACTTTCATCACAATAAAACCTCAGAGGTAACAACAGAATGTCACCATAGCTAGCTTGACTAGGTGCAGTGTACTGTTTGATCAACAGGTTAAAAGCATTACTGTGATCATTATTTTTTTTTCACTTTTCTTATAATAAAATATCAGTCATGTACACAGGTCGCCGTCTTTCAGGGGTAGGGTTAATAAGATATGTTGTTTACAAAAGTCTTGGCAGCAGCAGGTTGAAATAAGTTTCTGTGTTCTATTTGATTTTTCACTTTCAAAACACTCTAACATCAGAGTGATACACCAAAGGTAATTGTCTTTTGGGAGTAAGGGTAGGAGGCTTGCTGTGTGTATATGTGTGTGTGTGTGTGTGTGTGTGTGTGTGTGTGTGTGTGTGTGTGTGTGTATATATATATATATATATATATATATATATATATCACACACACACACACACACACAGCGGATGTAAAAAGTTTACACACCCCTGTTAAAATGCTAGGTTTGTGTGATATAAAAAATGAGATATGTGACCTATAACCTGTACAATTCAATTGAAAAACAAACAAATCTGTTAGGGGAAAAATATAAAAAATAAAAAACGTACAATACTCTGGTTTCATAAGTGTGCACACCCTTAAACTAATACTTTGTTGTGTGTGCACACCCTTAAACTAATACTTTGTTGAAGCACCTTTTGATTTAATTACAGCATTCAGTCTTCTTGAGTAGGAGTCTATCAGCATGGCCCACCTGGACTTGGCAATATTTGCCTATTCTTCCTTGCAAAAGCACTCCAAATCTGTTAGATTGCGAGGACATCTCTTGTGCACAGCCCTCTTCAGGTCACCCCACAGATTTTCTATTGGATTTAGGTCTGGGCTCTGGCTGGACCATTCTAAAACTTTAATTTTCTTCTGGTGAAGTCATTCTTTTGTTGATTTGGATGTATGCTATGGGTCATTGTCATGTTGAAAGGTGAAATCCCTGTTCATCTTCAGCTTTCTAGCAGATGCCTGAAGGTTTTGAGCCAAAAGTGACTAGTATTTGGAACTGTTCATAATTCTCTCCACCTTGACTAAAGCCCCAGTTCCAGCAGAAGAAAAGCAACCCCAAAGCATGATACTGCCACCACCATGCTTCACCATGGGGATGGTGTTCTTTTGGTGATGCGAAGTGTTGTTTTTGCACCAAACGTACCTTTTGGAACTGTGGCCAAAAAGTTCAACCTTGGTCTCATTAGACCATAACACATTTTCCCACATATTTTGGGAGACTTGATGTATTGTTTTGCAAATTTTAGCTGGGCCTGGATGTTGTTCTCTGTAAGAAAAGGCTTTCATCTTGCAACCCTACCCCATATTCCAGACATATGTAGAATACAGGAGATTGTTGTAACATGGAGTACACAACCAGTACTTGCCAGAAATTCCTGTAGCTCCTTCAGTGTTGCTGTAGGTCTCTTGGCAGCCTCCCTGACCAGTTTTTGTCATGTCTTTTCATCAGTTTTGGAGGGACATCTAATTCTTTGCAATGTCACTGTTGTCCCATATTTTATCCACTTTTTGATGACTGTCTTCACTATGTTCCATGGTATATCCAATGCTGTGGAAATTGTACCCTTCTCCTGACAACTTTCAAAAATTAGATCCCTTTAATGCTTTGTAAGCTCTCTGCGAACCATGGCTTTTACTGTAGCAGGCAACTGAGTAAATGTCAGGCAAATTCTATTAGAACAGCTGAATTTTATTTGGGGTTAATCAGAGTCTCTTTAATTGATGGCAGGTGTGTACCCAAGAAGACTGAATGCTGTAATTAAATCAAAAGGTGCTTCAACAAAGTATTAGTTTAAGGGTGTGCACACACAACAAAGTATTAGTTTAAGGGTGTGCACATTTATGCAACCAGCATACTGTAAGTTTTGTATTTTTTATATTTTTTTCCCTAACAGATTTGTTTGTTTTTCAATTGAATTGTACAGATTATAGGTCACATTAAAGGTGGGAAAAGTTTTGAAATGATTTATTGTGGTCTCATTTTTTTATATCACAAAAACCTGGCATTTTAACAGGGGTGTGTAAACATTTTATATCCACTATATATATATATATATATATATATATATATATATATATATATATATATATATATATATATATGTGTGTGTGTGTGTGTGTGTGTGTGTGTGTGTGTGTGTGTGTGTGTGTGTATGTATGTATGTAGGCAGCCTCTTGCAATATATGACTGTGACGTTTCGTGCCATCACTTCTATCTCAATCTAAAAAAAGAGGGATACACAGAAGATGAATATCGTTTTGGGGGTGCCCTATTCCTAGATGGGAGTATTTTTCTGAAAGGCATTTTGTCTTTTCCGTTTATTTTGAACTACTATTTTGACAACTTTTTGAGAACTAAGACTTAGACATAACATATTTCTTCCTTGCAGGAAGATAAGACTGAAATTATTTTCCTTTTTATAAGTTTTGTTCTGGCCAAACACTGGTTCAAAAGGTAGAAAGCACTCTAAAATTCACTTTAGAGTACCTATAATATCATGACTTCAGGAGTCTCACTTAACTTGATTATTTCGTTTACAGTTATTGCAGTGCAGTCTTGGCCAGTTAGGATCTCTCAAAAGGATACAGGAAAAAGCGATGTTGAAAGATAAGACCAAATCTCTTTTCTTAGTTATGATTTTTGTTTAGGTTATCTCTGGATGAAAAGGTTGAGAGAATGCTAAAATGTAGCTCAGAGCATCTAGAACCCCATCCCTTCTGTAGTCCCAGTGGATTCCAGATCCCTGGATTAATTCAATTATTGCCTGTGCAGTTATTACATTGTAGTTTCAGTCATAATGGTTTAATGAAATGATGCAGGAGAAAACTGAAGAGTTAAATAAAGTGAGGAAACAAGAAAAAAATAATCTGGATTTTGTGAGGAGGCCAGGATGGGGGAAACCAGTGGAAGCACTGGGAGATTTATACAATGCTGAGTAACAGACAGTGGCAGTTAAATACAGTGTTGAAGGTCCTACTGGAGAATTTGCCTTTCAGGTTAACACTAAACCAAGTTCTCATAATTCAGTCTTGTTGAGTATACCATAGTTAAAACTCTGGCCTCACACTTACACAGACACACACACGTCCTCACTTACAAACATGCATATAATCACGTAAACAACACACACACCACCATAAACCGATTGCTTGGTTTTCACAAAAAACACTGTGATAACTACAGCATTTGGGTTTGACTCATAAGTATTGAAAAAATATTTTAAAAAAGATGTGTGCTTGTGTTTGTACATGTGTTCTTGTATTTATATGTGTGCATGACTGTGTGTTTATACTACACTTAATCTAAAACACCCAAGGTGGACTGCAACAAAATCGCCCGCAAAAAGGTCAAAATCAAGGTACTCGACATAGTGGTATGCATTCACCGAGAAACATCCCTGGATAATTTTAATTCTACTTAAAAAAAAACATTTTTTGCAGCAGGAAAGCTGCCCTTCACATCCACACCCCCTGCTAATTATATATAATAATGCCAAGATCGCGCAAACATGGGGGAATGGGTAAATTTCTCAACCCCTGGATTTGCCCAATCTCACATTCTTTTCAGTCAGCTGCCTAGATGACCATATCCATTCCAAAAGTTCAAAATACCGAAAACTCAAAATACCGAATCTCATAATATCAAAAAAGACTATAGGATAACAAAACTTACTATACTCAACCAAAAGCAGATAGAAAACAAATAAAAGACAAAGCATATTAGTTTACTCCAACTATGGTGCAAGCCCCCCTGCATCCCCCACACCCCCTGCTATTTAAATATGTCAACTCCTAGATCACACTTTTCTACACTGAGTTATGTTGTAGTATAGCAAATTAAAAGGGAACATAACTAAGGTTACAACAGGCAGTCATGATGGGCATAATGGCATGTTTGCCATTTTCTTCTGTGGTGTGCAATCTCAGAGTTGATATATTTAAGTAGCAGGGGGTGTAAGGGGTGCAGTTTATAGTTGGAGAAGAGTAATACGTTTCTGTATGTAGTAGTGCTGGAATATAGTAAGTGTTGGTGTACTCTGTTTTTTGATATTATGAAATTCAGAATTCTGAGTTTTCAGTATTTTGAATTTTCGAGATTTTGGACTCGGTATTTTGAATTTTGAGATTATGATCTTTTATATATATATATATATATATATATATATATATATATATATATATATATACACACACACACACACATATATATATATATATATATATATATATATATATATATATATATATATGTATGTGTGTGTGTGTTTGGGTATATGACATATGGGTGAATACTCACAAAACTGACAGTCAAAATACAACTGCTCAAAAAAAGAGCAGTTCTCCCCCAAATATTTATACATGCTAACTCTGATATGTTACTACAGTGGAGAAAGGGCAACTTCCTAATTCCACTACACTGTGATCTCCTACACAGCCGAAAATGTGCCATAAGCTGATTTCTAATAAGGTATGCAGGTGCTTTTCTAACATTTGACTAAACAGGTATATGTTCACACCACAGACATATAGACAGATAGACAGACAGAGGTAGACTGATATTACTGCACTACATAAACATACATATACACATTTGTGCATGTATGTGTGCGTTATCACTCACACTGATATATGAGTATGTACATATATATATATATATATATATATATACTGTGTGTGTGTGTGTGTGTGTGTGTGTGTGTGTGTGTGTGTGTGTGTGTGTGTGTGTGTGTGTGTGAACACATCTAAATACTCTTCTGGATTCACTAAATCAGATCTTAATTCTTGTGCTTTATATCCAAGCAGCACATTAAATGCTTTACTTAACCTTCTTTGCAATACCAATGCAAGACTGCCATCTACTGAATTCTTAATAAAGTGCATGTATTTAGAGAAGACTTCTTTGTAGCAGTTTTGCAATGCAATTTTGTGGGGTAAATTTAATCTTGATAGTATTACTTTATTAAAAAAATAGCAAAGAAAGTTTCATTCATTTATTGTTCAGTAGGGTTCACACAATAATACAGTGACCCTAATTCATAGCTCTCAACTGTCACTGATTTTTCAGAACATCTCTGATTTTGCCTATGTTTTTCCCCTGTTCCTTGTAAAATGTTTGATTTTCTGGTTAGTCACTGAGGATTACAGTCAGTCAGTAACTCCAGACATTAGATTTTCATACTTCTAATTGTTCTAAAAAGGAAGAGTGATGCAGAATTGGTTGTACTATTACATTTTAAGTGAAATAGAGTAATATTTAAAATTGTCCCTTATTTTAGGCCTTTGTCAATCATTATTTATTATTATAATTTTTTTTTGGGCTTTGTGCTTGATTCTTGAGCAAGGAAGTTGAGAGGTACGCTTTGATTTGTTATTCTCAAGGCAACACAATACAACACATTCATTAAGCTGCAGCTGACAGGAAGCATTGATAATGATCTTCAGATTTCAAAACAAGTACCACAGAATTTAGGTTTAGTAACTGCATTCTGTTTTACTTAGTAACTATGCTCTGTCAGTAATAAATATTTGAGGACAATAGGCGCAAGAATCAAACTAAAATGTTTCAGAAGATGATTAATGTTTAGAAAAATGAAAAAAAAACAGCTATAGAATTTCTTAGCTATTTAACATGTTTGCTAGCAAGCAGCAGATACTGACAATATGTGGATAAGGGGATAAGGACAAATTGTATAGGTATAGCTCATGCTTAAACTCAGTATCCAAGTGCTTGAACTGAATGAGGCCTCAATGAGTCTGGAATGTTTCTGAACCTAATGGCATACATCCAAAGCTGTCAGACTTAATATAAAAGCTAAAAAAAAACATTGGCGAAAATATTTAGTCTTTGGATTGGGTCTGACTATATGCTTTAAAAAGGTAATAAAGCCCATGAGGTGTCCACCCACACAACAAAGAGACAAGGGATAAACTGTACATCCACTGGTCATCCATTGTAGAGCTACATGGAAGATATACCAACTACAAGCTGGCAGGCTGTGGTAGATGAACAGTCTTCTGAGTGACTGGTAGCACTGATTTAACTTCTCAGGACTTGTCAGATAAGTCCGATTCAGCTTTACAATTAGGAGAAAAGACCATCTAATTGTTAGATAAAATGCATAACAGTGTATAAATATGTGAATAAAATGCAACACAATTCCATATGTGACTCTGTTTAGAAGATGAACACACAAAAGGGCGGGAGATAAACAACTACGTTTAAAAGTAAGTGTTAATGCTGGCCATAAAGACTGTTGCAATCAGATAAATGGCTTCAGCCCCCAGCTAATTAGAAGATAACTTCAGGGCTCATTGCAGAGCTGGATGGCATATTTACTACTCTCACCTATCAGGAGAGTGCATATATTTATATATATATATATATATATATATATATATATATATATATATAGATATATAGATATACACATACACACACACACACACAATGTATGGGTGTACTTAAAGTCACATACAAATGTCATAATCGCTATTAATCAACACAACAAATCAAAAAAAACATTGACATCACTGTATATGCTCCAAGACAACATCGGAGCATGCAATAATAAAAGTATGTTTTTTACAGGGACTAAACCCCCCTGCAGCCCCCATGGCTCCTGCTAATTATACTGTCTAGCTCCAAGATTGCACAACCCTGATAATGTACCAGTATTGCACAATTGTGGACCATTTGTTTTCTCAAATAAATTTAGTTGACAAAACAGATGTCAAGTCTGAAGAAAGTGGAGTAACTGAAAGGCTCCCATATCTATCCGTATACATATATGTGAATATATCTAGATAAACACACACACACACACACGCATATACATATATAGATATTTATATATGCGTTCACTGCAGCTGGTCGAATGTAGCAATTACCAAAGAGGAAAAAGCCAGTATAGTCAATGATCACATGTACAACCTTTTTCTATGTACAAGATTGTGGTACAGTGGGGATTGGGGAGTTCACCCTTTCCTCACTGTATTGTGATCTCAGAATGGGTATTTATAATTAGCAAGGTGTGGGAAGGTGCATGGTGGCTTGTCCAACCCCAGCCCCCCTGCAAAAATGCTTTTATAGCATGCTTCCTTTGTTTTTTAACTTTTCTGATGATGCTTTGCCATACAAGACACTGTATTTTTTATCTAGTGTATGGTACTCATATGTATAGATTTAATATATAAATATATATGTCACTCCCTCTGTATTAATATGAAAGGAAGCCACCCGCTCACTTTTTATTTTTCCTCTCAGTGCCCAGTGATGCCATCCCAGTACAAATGGCATCTTAGAACAAATCTGATCTTCAGGTTTAAGATTTTATTCACTATTGCATAGATTTAGTTTTGCCTGAGTTGTGTCCCTGACTATAGAAAAAATCAGGCTCAACCTGTACCCTCCAAGTTAGCTCACTTTCAGCAATTGTGTTAATCTAAGAACCTGCAGTTAGATGTCCTCCTCCTTGTTTTTGTGCTAGCACTTCTTGCAAGTCTTGGTGGGACCATCTTGTACACATTCAATCTTCTAGGTTTTCTATTAGCTTACCTTCAATCCTTATACTAATATGTCTTACAGCTTTGGGTTTCTGTTCCTCTATTACAGAGTCATATTTTGGGTAACAGGTTGGATTGTTTTTACTGTCACATGGTAGCAAAACCAAGCTCTTTTTTAACTTATATGAAAGCTGCTTTCTCCTCGTTGCAATACTAGACCTCTTTATGGGTGTTAGTGTCTATGTCTTGTTGCCCACCCACATTGTTTCTGATTTCCATTTTCTAGTAATTACTTTTTTGGCAGCCACCATAATGAAACACAGCAAGGCCTTACCATGTCTAGATAATTCCGATTCTGTATCACAGCTCAGAAAAATAATCTCCCTTGTCACACCAATTTGCCCATCCAGCATCTCCAACAGTGCATCCTGCAGGGAATCCTTTATGTTCTCCAATTCACCACACCACTTTCTTCCCCATCACACCTCCCACATTTTCCTGTCTATCTGAGGAAAAATTCTCTGGAGTCTACTTGGGTATAACAATATCTATGTAAGCACTTCCAAGCAAAAATACTAAATTTTCTAAATGTTTTTGCATATTTTGGAGACATACATATATCCCTCCGATTTTTCCTTTATGAATTGCTTATCCAATCTCTCTTCCCAATCCTTTCTAACTTCCTCTTATTGATCGTTATCGTTATAGTTATCATGCAATATTTTACATGCTCTATTAATTATTCCTTTTTTAATAACAGCTTCTGTTCTAGATTCTATTAAAAACTCTACAAGTGCTGGTCTTTTATTTATGATTCCCCTATTTCTTTCTCTTTGCCTGTACTGTGATATCAATCCTTGATAAGGAAGGCAATCTCTAACCTGCATTCCAAATAAATTCTTGGCACCTTCCCATCCTATCATCTTTCCCTCTCTAGTTATGTGCTCCTAATACTTTGGTTCCTTTGCCAGTTTTCTCCAATAAATTCCACCTCCCTCTTGTCTATTGTCTATATCTCTAATTGCAGTCATCCCTATCAGCAGAATCTCCTTTCTCCACTCCCACATTGGCTTAGTTCTTGGGATACTTTCTGCTACTTTATGGATATAACATTCTGTATCATTACTGTTATTCTCCTTAAAGGCCTGCATCCAAAATCCCAGTAGCTCCTTGTTTCTTGCACTTACTCCCTGTTTCATCATCATCGTTTTCCACTCTGAATTATAGTTTTCTGCTTGTGCTATGTATAGGAGCCTTAACTGTTTAGCTCTGAAATACCCCATTCAAATCAGGTAATCCCAATCTACCCTGTTCTTCTGGAAAAGTCAGCTTATCCCACTTGACTTTTGCCATCTTTCCCCTCCCAGATATAGTCTTTCAGCTCTTTATTAATTGCGATCCACAACTTCTCCTTTGGTTGATAAAAATATGCTTGACCTATGTACAAGACTAATCGGTTCATAGGTATTTACTAGACTAATGACCACAAGGGACCTTTTAAGCCTAGCCATGCATTGCAAATCTCTTACAAGTTCTTATACCCTTGATGAGTATAAGTATGGGCCTGGGAGATGAACCATTTACAGGTTACCTGTTTGTATTAGAAACATAGGTGCCAAACCAGGGATGAACTTCCAGTTTCCCATCCAACTGTCCAAGTTGCACTTGAATAGGGCTAGGGAGGAACACATGGATGGGGAGCCTGTTCCATAGGTGAGGTAGTCTCTGGGATACATACCTATCTCTCCAGCAGGTCCGATTTATATTACAGAAAAGGTTAAAGTCTTTAGAATGGGTAATTCTGGTACTGTTTGTTTTGTGAATGTGCAGGAGGTCCATCAGAGTGGGGTCTGACAATGCCATCTATGCCAGGCATAGATCTCCTCTCAAAAGCCTGTAGGAGACAGAATACAGGGATAGGGCCTTGAGGTGGTCTTCATAGGACATATTACTTACACCCAGTATTCTTTTAGTGAGGAACCTCTGTGGACGTTCCAGTTGTTGGATATGCCTGGTTAGAATATGGGATTAAAAACATTTTTAACTGCTTGTATTGTACTATCCATATCCATATAACAAAGCTTCCATTGTTATACTGAACGAGTACATTATGTTGTTGTTCTACCTTTATCTTGTTAAGTACATCACACTGTTATAATGTCTGTAAGTGCTCTTAGCTCACATTTGTCATAGCATTTAAAATTGAGAAAATCTTTTCCTAATATTACATAATCAGGGGTTACAGGCAGAGGATATAACAGTTGTCTGACTTTATATGTTTATGTGAGAATATTCTTTTCTATAGCCATGAATGCATATTACCTCTAGAGGCAGTGGCTACGTTTGCCAATGTTCTCACTGTTACTGTATTTACACCTGCTTTTGACCATTCTCTACTTTAGACTCAATAAGCAGTTTTAGCATGTCCTACATAGTGGATCACCAAGGAAAATACCAAAAGGTAGCAGTACAAAAAAATGATTAAATAAAAAATGTTATTGGTAGGTACACAACACCAGCAGCAAAAATCTATCAGGGACCAATGTTAACTCAAACTCTATTTACTTGGCAGTAGACTTTTTGTGAGCAATGGTATATGGTAAGTCCTTGGCCAAAGGCCAGCATTCTCAATTACTGCAAGCTCAAGGAAGCAATGGAGATACTAATTATATGTTAAAAGATACAAGTTTGTTTAGCAATTCTACAGTATGAGTGAAATAATCACAGTTCTCTTTTATGCAGCAATAATAATCCATTAAGTAAGCGATAAAAATCAATTTCCTGACTAGCTTTCTGTGAGAATGTCCCCCCCACACACACACACACAGAACTTTGCCTTGCACTTGGGGGGGGGTGAAGGTTGGCATAATGATTAAGGGTGTCTACCTTAAAGACACAAAGTACAGGGTTTGATTCTCACCTTTGTAGGGGAAATTGGTTAGGCCTAAAATGACCCACAAGGGCAGCTGGCCAATTACTAACCTGTGAACCCTCGAACAGGTACAATATGTGTGTACTGAACTCAGTGTACATGTGTTCCTGTATGTATATGTTCATCTGTGTGCATGAGTGTAAGACACAATTTGAATTAGAGGAAAGGATTTCCCAAAATAAGGAAATATGTAAAAACTAACAACTGTTTACTATTCTTGTTTCCACTGCTGGAAAGGCAGTTATACAAAACTTCTCTAGCTATGAAATTCAAAACCATCCATTTTAAGGTGCTTAAAAATGAATATAGTATGATGGTGAAATATTTAGTGAAAAAAAAACATACTAGAAGTCTAACCATAATCCCCACTGCTATAGCTGATAAAGGGATTGTGTTTCTCCCTAGACTATTCTTTCTCAAAATAGTTGGTATGTCAGTTAGCAGGTGCAAGAGAGATAATTATGAGCCTTCCATATATGAGTAAGGCTGCATAAGTATTAGGATGATCAAACTGTCCCAGTGCATTAACTTTAGATGGTTCTTCTGAAAAGTTACATCAATATTTCATATATATTCAATGAACAAGAAAAAAGGCTAATATTATTGCAATAATCATTATGTGCTCAGAATTCAGAGTGTGTATACCATAAGCACATTCAGTATCATTGAGGTCACTTGCATTATTTGGACTGTTCTAAACCAATGAGTTTCATTCTGTGGGAGTGTTTCATGGTATTTTTACATTTTTGATTTGATAGGTGACCATGGTAGGATGGAATCTGCAGATAACACCACATAATCTAGTTTGTGTTGAAATAATTACCATCGATTATCCTAAACTCATGCAGGCTCTGCAGCCATATATGTTTAAATAGTTGCAATACAAATATGACAACATTATTTAGTGATATTTCTGAATAATAGTCATAAATACTGGAAATGTCAGAACAGAAAACTCATAAGCAATAGTAAGATAGGAAAATGTATAGGCATTTCCAATGTAAATAATTTTTGAGTGGCAACAATAAAATATCCATCACTCTTGCCAGTTGACCTTAAACAATTCTGATCTTCATTCTCTTAGGATGCATGCTATCATAACTCAAGTAGGTATTGTTTTGCACTTCATTTTTATAAATGTCATCCTTTACTTATGTCATCAATAAAACATTTATATAAAACAATTTTACTGTAAAACTCATTAATAACATTCTTTTCCCCAAGCCATCAAGAAAACATTAGCATTGCTCAGGGTCATACCTGTTCCCATGGCAACACCACTTACCTGTTGGAAGAAAATAGAATTAAATTTAAAAAAAATTTAACTAAGAATGACATCTAACATCTCCATTATGAAACAAATCAAACTATCAGAAAAAAGTGTGAGCAACTGAAAGGTACATCTCCCGAATGTTATTTTAAAATAGTGAATTTGTCTAAAGTATTTTTAGACTTTTTGTTTTAAACAAAAAATTGTTTTTTTATAAACATTTTATTGATGATACTTGTTTTAATCTGGAGAGGTGATTCATCAAGTTTAGAAATATTTATTGGATATATTAATGCTGTTAGTCATTATTTGAAATTTACATCATATTATGATTTCAACTGTGTTTATGTTTTAGAAGTGGAAGTCTACAGAAGTAAGATTAAGTTACAGACACAAATTTATGAAACGGAATTGCAAAACAATGCCTAATGAGTTATGCTAATACACATCCTAGAGAATGAAGACTAGCATTGTTTAAGGTCAACTGGCAAGAGTAAGCAGATTAGCAGAAGATGAGAAGGAGTTTACAAAAGAATGGGTGATGTAATGTAAAATGTTTTTTGCTAAGAGGTTACCCTGAAAAAGCAGTGATGCAAGGACTCAAAGAAGTAAAAATTGATAGAATGGCAGGACATTAAATTAATAATAAAAGAAAGAAAGGGGTAATTGTAAGACTGGAATGCTGGTGCAAAGTTCTTTAGATGAGAATAATTTTAAGAGTATTACCAAAGATAACTGGAGAATATTGAGTAGTTAGTTTCAGTGAGGTTAGCAACATAGTAGGAGATGAGCCAGTATTTGTCAGCAAAAGAGGAATACATTTTGAAGAAATCATTTTGAAGAAATATTTCAATCTATATTAAACAGTTTAAATAAGAACAACAAAAGTTAATAAGAGAGGGATGTTTAATTGTTTGAACTGCAATTACTGCCAGTATTTGAAGGCTGATGCAACTATTATTATTATAAATATTAAGATTCCTGGATATTTCACTTGCAAATTCAGACTTGTAGTTTGTTTAGTTATTTGTATGTGTTGTTCAGCATATTACATTGGTAGAATTACGGGGTAATTATATCGTAGGATGTATGAGCATATGCATGTCATCAAAGTAAGTGATGTTACTAATGTACTTTGTAACCACCATTTAACAAATGGATGTAAATCTTTTTTTAGATTTTTAGTTATCGATCAAGTGAAGGATTTGTTTTTATAAGGTTTGATGCTGAAGATGAATTAGACTGGAGAGAGTACTGCTGTCAATTATAGTTAGATGCCTGCAATCCATTGGGGCTTAACGACAAAGAGAATTTTAAAGTTTTCTTAAGAAGAAAAATGTCTTGACACTAATTATGTAAAGTTTTTAGTCATGTGATTTAGATAAATTTAAAGATGTCTGAGTATACAGTTGCTTCAGTCTGATAAAGTCTTGTTTAAGACTAAAGTGCTTACTGAATGGAGTTGTTTGTTTTTGAATTAAACTTTCTAAATGGTCATTGTTTTATTTTATTTTACGACTTTAGTGTTCCATCTTTTTGTTAGTGTGTTTCTTTTTCTTTGCTACTTGTTTCTTTTCTCCTTTATTTCTACCTTATACAATTTATTGATAAAAGCTTTACACTATTTTTCCTCTTTCTCCGATGTTTTGTATTTTAAATATCTAATTTAAAATGTCACACACTCATTATTACACGTCCTTCTTCCTTTTTTGTGATTGTGCACTTTGCCAGTAGTCTACAAACTCATTTTCCATCACTTTATATAAGTAAGTAGTGTAACATTCCTGAAAATATATGTACATCTTAAATATTTCTGTCACTTTATCTGGATTCTCCCACCATACTTTATAAATGCATCTTCTTAGTTTTATAAGCTGTTTTATACATCTGCTCATATTTTCTTTGAAAATCATAGCTTTTCATCATTTCCAGTAACACTCTGTTGTGAAATATGTCAAGGCTTTCTTGATATCACATACTAATATGGTTTTCCATCACCAATTACAGGCTTTATGCTACCTATCAATTATTTAACTAAGAAACAAGGGAAAGCTATACAAGAGATGGAATCTATGTAATTCTTCTTCCACTGTTCTCTTCAATATTCCCATTCATCTTCTTTTATAATTAAAGGATTTCATCATATAATCAGAGTGACACAATAAAATAGTCTGCAATGTCCGTCCTTTCCTCTTCCAAATATAACTTATCAATACCTGCATAACTATTTTATCTTTTACACTTTTATTGTGTAATTCATTAAGCATAAGCATGAAATATTCCTTATTTTGCTCCTTATGCTCTTTGTAAAAGTCAAACCTTATCCCATCCATTTCAAGTGGACTATCCTTTTTAATTATTTTTAATGTCGCATCTAACTACACCTTAGTAAATTATCTTGCTAATATTTCTTCATTTTTATAACTCTTCATTCTTTCTCTAGATATTCTAGTCAAATGTTCTTACATATATCTTATTACATAATTCTGTATCATTAATCATAAGTATATTATTGAAAAGGCCATCATCAAGCAACATACATACTGTTTCAATTTGTCTTGAAGACATAGCACGATGGGATCAAGGTTTCCTAACCACTTCAACTCCATAACTATTCAATATCATAATCAATAAGGACTTGACATCTAACATAAAAAAAAAAATTCAAAGTACTGTATCTCGTTGCCAATTATATAAACTTCTTTAGAAAGT
>NC_056750.1:572128754-572146254 GCF_019279795.1 Protopterus annectens | reverse complement strand
ACCCTCCAAGGTGTGTGTTAATGTACAATAAATGCCCTTCCTGGGATGTAGAGGCCCTACACCTGCAGCGTCAGACCTCATAACACCCCTGGGCAGGCATTAATTACACATTGACACACACCCTAGAATGCATTATTGCTTGCTTACATTTTAATTTGATGTGTATACTTTTGCTACTTTTGCATTATTTTCTTTGCATCACTGTATACTTTATTCATGAGATTTTTAGTAAGGTTGCTTTTGATTGTTTTTTAATGTCATGTCACATGTATTTAAATCTCTGTGATACTGTATGTTTATTGCCCTGAAAAAAAGTTATACTCGAAATGCTAGTTTGTTGTTTTTATTGATGGCTTTGGTTTGAGCACTGCATTTGGTTGCCTTATCTGATTGTGGGCCGAGTTTACAAAATAGTTGTTTAAATGCATGTAAAGGTTTACTCATATGTTCTACTTCTACTATGATGTGAAAAGAACAAACGGTTTCTTATTCAGTACCGGATTCTGATGCAACATGTATTATCTTCCAGCTGTTCAAGCATTACTTAAGTGGAAAAAAGAAATCCGCACCATATTATGATTAAAATGGGGGGGAAGTATTACAGTAACTCTTAAAAGAATGAGAAGGGAAATTAAAGTGTAATCTATTTGTCTTAGGTTTCCCAGATGATAACTAAAGTAGAGGGTTAAACTTAAAACTTTATATGCTTCTTTCAAGTCTGATGTATGAACAACAATTTGGAGAACTACATAGCAGCTGGCATCTTGTTTTGACATTATCCTCTGTATCTGTCATTAGCTGAATCCATGCATATATTTCGAGTGAATTAAGTTTTAAGTAAGTTACTCTGCTTAACATCATTTCACAACATTGTCTTACATTCTGACTTTAAGACTAACATACGTTTTCTTCCCTGGTAAATGCACAACAAGCTACAGTTTAGGATAGTCTGATTTATACTTTTTATTCTAGAGTCTGACATGCTCTCCAGCAATTCTGACCTCTGGGGTTCTGTCCTTGAGCCAGTTTGCAAACCCATCTATGACATATGTTTTACATTTTAAGCTGGTGAGCTTGTCTATGATGCAAGATAGGTTGTGTGGGTGTGCTGCCCACCCTCCATCAATGGCCTTAGTGACTGTTCAAAAAAAAAAACCAGGTTCAAGGCAGCAGGATCTGCTTGACAAAAAGCCGAATTGGGTAGGATCCAGTGTCTGTAGGTCCCCATCTTTGCATTTTTCTCTCAAAGTTTGCCTTGGATGATTTTTCCTCTGTTGTAAAGCTTGTTAATGGTTGGGGTCCACCGGGATGTGGTTCCAGTGAGATTAATTTATGGTCTGATATCAATCCCCTAGAATGACACCAGTAATTGAGCCCAACTGTTAAAGCTGATCATTTTGTCTTTGTACTGTGGCATCATTCTTGGTGAGGGTAAGATGCTGCTCTTTTCATGTAGGGAGGGCAGCCTCAGGTCATTCACACCGGCGCATGAAATGATGACTGTCATATTTGTACTTTTGCTTTTGGAGTGACCTGAGTGCTTGTGTTATGGAGGAGTCTAGCCTCGACAGGCAGCTTACTGTAACCTTTTCCTTGTTTCAGTCTGGTAAGCGGACGCCAGTGCAGATAGAGAGACTGTTTAGATTGAAAAGTAGTTAGTTCTAAGGGAAAACTGAAAGACCAGACTTAGTGGAGCCAGAAGTTGGGGAACCACCTTTTATTTAGGGAGGGGCTGCTCAGTGCTCCCCCCTCCCACTCCCCACTGAAGAAAACTCCTCTCAAATCCAAATGGGATATGGACAACACAGGAACTACACAGCAGCAGATACAGCCCAAAAATCTGAAAGACTGGACTATTCTAGTTCAGTAAGGCAAAAAAAAGGGAATACTCTGTAGTTGTCTGTCTACTAATAAGATATTGTGTGCTCTTTGTAGCAATAACATGGGCAACTGATAAAAAGAAGTGAAATACAAAACGTTAAATGAAGTATAATATGTGCACATAAAATAATTGTATAGTATAACACATCAGTTACTGTACAAGAAAGGACATGTATAAGACAATAATATAAATCACCAAGAAAATTATTTATTTAAATCTGCCTACATGCCACCAGGTAATAGTAACAAATTTAGATGAACAAAAATTCATGTCCAGTTTCAAGTTTAAAGTAGACATTTTAGATAAACCAAAGTGGTCTTAGGATATCTTAGGAGTGCTGACTTCCAAGGTTCTACCAAGAAAAGCAGATTTCCTCAAAGTCAACATTTCAAAAGGGCTGAAAACCCAGAAGGGTAAAAAGTTTCTTTCCTGTTGTTTTTTGCAAGGGAGGCAAGCCTTCCTGCACCCTCCCCTCAAATCTATATACCAACACCATCGTTGCACCAAACCAAAGGAGGGAGAAATCTCCCTAAAAGTGAAACATTGACTGTGCACAATTAGAAATTGCACCAGCAATGATTTCCAGTTGGAAAAAGCATTCAGTTGTATGCCTTTTGTCCTTTTTTCTGCAGACTACTGATACTCATGCCTCCTCCATGACTGTGTAGGAAGGCAACTTCCAAACATAACTGATAGATATACGAGTGAGTTAGCATTACTCTAGTAAGAGTAAAAATTACATACATTGCTAGCAAGGGCTAGCGAACCTAAGTTTTTATTTGGGTACTAATAGAAAGTAGGTTTACTGTGACATACCCGATTTTCTCTTTGTTTGTATCTATATATTGCTAGTCAGTAATGGTAGAGGTATTGTAAGCTGTTTATTTTCTAACTATTAACAAAGTAGTATTCTAGAAAAATGCATTTCCATGCCAAATTAATGTTTCATATAGCTAAAGTTGTTTGTTTATTTTTAGTAATTTATCAGGTGGTCCAATATATTGCCTTTAAATGAAAATAAGCATGCAGATAACTTAACAAATCACACCACAAACTTGTTTGAAAGAAATGGCCACAGCTATGTGTTTACTATGCCAATCAGACTGTGTCATGTATCAGATCAGTACTACTTCAGAAATCAGTGCCAAATGGAGCAAATCACTGTCAATCAAGCATATTCAGATGTGATCAGCTGACAGAACACGGAAGGAAATAGAAATCAACTAAGCCATAAAATACCACCACAATCCCTTTAAATGCTCAACCAACACCAGTGGCTGAAGGGGTCTGCAACCAAACACCAACAGTCCCCTGTCATCATTCAACCGGATACCACTGGGTGAAGTGGATCTGCCACTTATGGGACACCAACCTATGGCCCTCAGCCTGCCCATTACACCATGGAGTGGCCCACCCAGAGAATGTCAAAGCAGCTCGACCCTGCACCCCCTGCAGGTCAAGCACACTCCTTTGCGAATTAGCCTTCCAAATCTGCCCTTCCATCTTCATGGCTGTGAAACCTACGTAACCTAGCTACCACTTGCCGAGGAAGACAAAATACTGAAAAATCCAGTCAGAAAAAACAGGGAATTCCTTCCTGACCTCTAGTGTGATCACCATTATAGGTCAGCAAGCACCTACCTACTCTTATGAATGAGTCAGTGCCTTCCAATTCTACCCTTATGCTATCTACAGTTCTTCCTGCTTTTATGAGGAAGGATGTGAGGGTGGATGCTCTGTTATGTCCTGCTCTGGAAATTGAGAAGAGACCTTGCCTGGCTACCTGTGGTTTTTTTAAACTCTTCCCCTACCCACCCATCTACCTTTGTATGAAGCCCCTCCCCTTCCTCTACATAAACAAAAAGGCCTCATTTAATTGCAGCTTACAACTAAGCATAAACCTTACCAATCCTTACCCTGTTATCTAGTTTACCCCAGAATCTAACCTTAATGCCCACTTACTAAATTGACTGGCATAATATAGTGCTCCTGGATCACCTTTCTGCAAGCAGCCTAAGTACATGAATAACGCATGATGAGATGACTTATTTCCTTTTGCTAAACATTTTATCTTGTTTCAACCAGTAAACCTCCCCCCACTGAGCACTGCTGGGACTCAGCCATATATCTGCAGCAGTTACCCCACCAAATCATACTACAAAAGCTTCCTTATAAGCCTTCTTTTATATCAATCTGCCCACTTTCTCTACCCTTGTTTAGGTCTGCTGAAACATTATGAATCTAGCTTTCACCAATCGTGACAATACCTTCAGATTAAATAAAATTATTATCAAAACAGACTCTAACCTGTGATTCCACCAAGAAAATAAGAGCCACATGACTTGGGAAATAAGCTCTACCAGTTCTAATCTACACTGCTACACTGTATTTTTTTTTGAGTTAACTATTCAAACTTAAGTAGTAATAATGTTAAGTTTGCATTCCCTTCTGAAAGCCTCCATGGTATATTGTACTGCTGTAAGCAACTACCTTCAGAAATATAAAAAGTATCTTTGGTTTGCTACAACTTGCTAAAACAGTATCATTATTACTACTACTACTTCAAATAAGTTTCCATATGCGGCAGTGGTGGTGCTGCGGTAGCGTTGTCACCTCACAGTAAGATGTTGTCCTGTTCGATTCTCAGCTACAGCGTCTTCTGTGTGGAAACATGCGTGAATGAGTGTACCTTCGTTGAAGGTTGTGTGTCAGGGCCGACAACTCGGCACGTAAAAAAATCTACTGCCAATCATTAGCGGACAGGAGTTCCGCTTTGGCAACCCCTAACCGGGAAAAGCCGAAAGACACAACAACAACATGAGAGCTTTGGTCTCCATTTACTGCTTTGCAAAATCTGACAAGTACAACTACGCTTGTCTACTGACTTGCTGCTACACACTGAAATGTCATTTGTATGTTTAAGTTAATGTTGTGTGGTGTCGGCTTTATTTTCACCCAGTCGCTAACTAAAAAGGTGAACAATTCAATATGTGTATAACCTTGACCCACGCTCCATGAAAATCTCCAACAAATAAGATGTAACTTATTCAAAGATGGTGAAAATCAAACTTAACACACTGTTACTGAGTAGCATTTACTATACAATAAGCTAAACAATATACCTGCTATGTCTCATCTTGTATGACAATGCAGTTTGATACAGTCAAGTAAATCTCCCCAAGTGAATACTACATTAGCCACCCCACTTTATTTTAAAATCCCTGATTTTACCGCATTTTTTGCCATAAACCCCTTCCTACATGTTTGAGTTTCTCATAACTCATTTTTGACCACAGTTGATCAATAGTGCCAGATATTAGATCTTCTTACATTTTATTGTTTGGAAAATACACACTGATGCAGAAACCATGGTCATATTAATTTTAAGTGGATTATATTAATACTTATAAAGTCTCCTGATTTGCCTTTTCTCTCAGAATTATTGAGCCATAGAGTTGAGAGGTATGATACAGCTTTTTATCTCAAGACACAGAGGACCTTCTAGTAGATTGGAGATTTTATGACCATATACATATACCAGCCAGATAGGTAAATCTTGACTATTCAAGAGTACCACTTCATATTAATCTGTAATAATATCATGACTTATCTTTAGTGACTCAAAATCCTGTTAATGTTTAAGGCTAAAAATGTGAAGGTCATAGTTCAAAGGTGTGTGTCTGGGAATGGGGCTGTGGTAGGAGGGAACCAGAACCACCTTTTAAGGTTTCCTTTCTTTACTGCTAGTGTTTCTTCACCTCCAGGAGTTCCTTCTATGTCTGTATATCTGTTACACTACAGTACTTTAGCATTGAAAACAATCAAAACAGAATTCTATGCAACAAGACTATGCTACTGCCAAAATAAGCTAAAGCATTAAGCCTGGGAATTTAGGTCATCACAGTTATTGTAAGGATTTGCTTATTGATAAAACTTTTAAAATTCTTTACTGTCAGGACTAAAGGTTTGTATGGGCACAGATTTATTAGTTTTATACCAGAATTATGTTGTTATTCTATTGCAGCATTTTCAAATAAGGATTCTAGGAAGCTATTTTAGCTATTCTCTTAATATGAAAACAATGAACGGTATTTATTTTATTTCAGATATCTCCTGGATTACTTTAAAAGAGCCGTGACCTAGTTTTGATTAGTAGCCCTGGTTGGGGGGGGCAGGTAGGAAGGGGAAGGACTGAAGGGGTATGATCCATTCACCTCTCCTGTGAGGACGGTAATATGTGAGGCCTTAGACAGCACACAGGTTGGTGAGATTTCCCTGATGGAAACTGGAGAAACCACAATCCATGTTTAAAGAAGGATGGCAGGGTTGTTTGTAGGCAATGTCTTCTGTGGAAGTGAGGGATGACCTATTTGGTCAGCCTGCTGCATGCACTCTCACTCTTCCCACTCAATCCAGGCATATGCTGTGGATTAATAAGGTGGAAGGAAAACCACCACCAAACCACACTGATGGTTGTTAAATGATTTAATCTTTTGGCAGACCCTCACCATGCTGACAGAGAACAAATGGGTGGCTTAGTCGGGAGATGTCTGATGATCAGCAAGTAGTGGGGGCAAAAAAATACAAAATAAAGCCAGTTACTAATGTTAGAAGCAACATATAAACAGATGTAAGGCATGCGGGAATTCAGACCATTATCAGGTATCGCTAGCATAAAAGAAAACATCCCTTTTGTCCTCTAATACAGGTATCAGGATACAAACATCAAGGTGAAGGGTACTTTTACATACTAATGAATCACTTTTTTATCCATTTGTCTTTCATATCTTATGCTTCATATGCAGCTTCTAGAATTGTGATTTTTGACAGCTAATCATGTATTTTACATATTCCATCTCAACTCTTTCATTACCACACTAAACAATAATTAAGTGTTTTTGGGATTTGGAATGACTCAAAAAAATGTGATAAAAAGACAACTACAAAGACAGAAGAAGGGCACATGCATTGTCTTTTTCAGTTTAAAAAGTGACTCTTCTGCATCCTGCAAGTATTTGCATGTCTTTGTAGTATAAAAGGCAAACAGTAATTTTCCTTTCAGTCCAATATTCCCTTGTTAAATCAGTTTGCAATCCAATCATAAAACTGGACCAAGAATGAAAGGAAGCTGCTTCTGACCATGAATCCATGTTGTGGATGCCCTGTTGATGGTCATCCTCTGAAAGTGATACCCACCTCACCAGCCCTCTCCTCAGAATTTCTTCCATGGCTTTCCCTGCGATTGTTGTTAAACTGACAGGCCTGTAGTTTCCTGGATGTTTCTGCCTATTCAACTTGTGCAAGCATTCCACAGATACTGCCATCCAGTCTTCTGACACTTGCTTTTAGTCAACATCAACTACAGTTTCCATACAAAATAGGCAAAATCTCTTACAAAAGTTATAAAAAAAAAAAAAAAACAAGTGCATGATTCACAAATACATTATGTCAAAGTCTCTGGGGATATAGTAGCAATTTTTGCTTTTATGGTCACACTGTTTAGATAATGGAATCATGATGTGGATCCCTCAAAGCATCATGGCAAAAAATGATCAAGAGAATACAAAGTTAGTTTACTAGAATGATATATTCTCTAAATAGCCAGGAATACACAGCAAAATGATTGTGACTTTCTTTGTATTCCCAGTATCACAGCAGAATATGTGGAAATCTGACTGATGTATTAAGGTCACCAGAGCTGCATATTTAGATGAAGACATAGCAGCTTTAGCAGAAATTATGCATATTTACGGTAATCAGATGTCACTATAGTACTTTTAACAAATAAGCGTAAGTATTACTTTAATAAAACTATTACTAGCATATTGAAATTATCTGAGAACATCAAAGCTAATGACAGCTTAGGTAGTTTAAAAGACTATAAGATTTGTTCATAGGTGATGGAATATATAATTGGTAAGGTTATACATTTAGATGGGAGTAAGAGCCAGGTTTGCCTGAACCTTCAAGTTTGAATAGGACTGAATCAAAATCCTCTACATGCAATTGAGGGAAGACTGGTGAAGCGGTTACTGTGCAGCAAAGCAGCCTGTAAAATTTAAGGTCATATCAAAACATGGACAATGTTATTTTCTGTCAGATAAAGAAAGACATGAATACATTTAAGAGCAAGGCTGCTTGGGAAGCAGCTGCACCAATATGGTGGATATATGTACTGAGTTAACTTTAAAATGGGGAACTGGATTAGTCTGTGTACCTTTCTCAGCCATAACGTGGGCCACAAAAGGAAGAGTAAATACAGTAAATTTACAAGTAATATAGTATGGCCACCCAGTAAACATCTGGAGGACTCGTGGGATTCATCCTAAGTGTATTTTGCTGGGTTTTCCTAAGTTCTGCTTTTCATTTTTTTCACCCAATAGTATTTTTGTAGAACCATAGTCTATACAGCATGAGTTGCCAAATTATGGTTTAAAAAATTGCATTAAATCTGAAGAAAGGTTAAACCCCTTTTAGTGTACAATGAGGTAACTGTAATGCAGAAACACACATAATGAGCATGAAAGTATTTGCTTTACATTCACTCTCTCTACTCAAGTACATAGAACTGACGACACACTTTCTGCTGAACCAGTCTTCACTTATTTTCTTTTAGCCTTCTGAAGCCATCATGATTGGGTTGACATAGTACAGATTTTCAAAGCTAAGGCCTCAAATCTAGTTTATTTTAAATCCAGTGCTTTGAAACCTGCCCAAATGAATACAAAAAAAATCTGATTGCACAAGTAACCCTTAATTCATGATACACACAGACAAACAGATACAATCACACTCATGCACAAAAGCATACAGGCATACACCTAATTACCATATCATATATACATACAAAAGGACACTTGCAAATGCAGCCATGCATTTACAGCCACTGATGCACAAAATCCACTGCAACCCACTTAAATGTGCATGGTAACTCTGGAACAGAGTTTAATAGACAGAAAAAGCACTCTAGATCAAGCACACCACTCACACCACATTCACAGAAGTTCTCACACACATACACCTCCTACTCACACTTCATAAGACAACACACCATCTGAAGCATTTGTATGTAAACACCATTCATACACACCACACGTACTGCCACTCATGTACTCAGTCCTGCACAATCATGATTTGAACTACTGGAATTTGCTTTGGTGACTATTCCTCGCTCATAACATTCATCTAGAGGTGAGCTCGGCGACTTTTTCTGTACAGTTCCTCTTCTTGTGCTTCTTTTACTATGCTCATGTCATGCTCTTTTGTTCTTGCGTATCTCCATTTCAGAGGGTTGTTCCACTCCTGTACTCACTTTTTCATGCTTTGCAGATTTCATACACCTTGTTTTGCGCCACCCTGTCTCTTCCCTCCAATAGGAAATGTCTCCTAGGTCTGATGAGTCATTCCACAAATGGAATGCTTGCATCAAAATCTATACTGCCTTTGCTGGCTTTCCTTTTACTGCCTCGGTCTCTTGTCCCTGTCTTGAATTTCCTTCTTGTGGATACACTTACAAACAAATGGCTTTTCTGGTGTTACACTGGATGAACATTAAAGAACCCAGAGCACTTTGCCAACAAAGAATATGAGTGTTCCTATTTATCAGACCATGAACAGGATGGTATAGCAAAGCTTACGGCACATCTTTTGACCTTGATTGCATCCTTAAAATTATACTTACAGAATATTTACTGTTATTTACATCCATTCATAATTTATTTTCCTCCCCAGGGGTAGGCAGATATTCTCCATTTGCACATTTCTTGCTTTAGTTTTATGAATTGCTTCCTCATATGTTTGCAAACATGTTTTCCTCATTTGTTGTGAAATATAATATCTGAATTTTCAAGCAGATTATGTAGTCAGCAGAAAATGAATATAAGTATCTACAGTGCATTTATTTCAGTTTGGCGGTATAAAGTCATCATATTCTGTGAAACTGGCTGTAAATACTGAAATAATTAACTGCAGATTCCCTATTAGTGTCCACATTAAAAAATAAATACCATTGCCTGTGGTCTCTGGGGTTGTACAATGTGTTCCAGGACAAATTATTTTTGTGCTTTATTAAAGGTCTTGCCCAATTAGACTGCCATGCAAATAGAACCAGAAAAGTCCCACCTTCTCATAGGGACCATAGGGTGTGTCAGGTTTAGAGTGATGTGAGCATTATACTGTTCTGAATAATTTGTCCAGGGAACTAAACTGCAGTTGAAAATATTAGTATGACTGAAACAAATCAATTTAAGAAATATAATCATTATACATGTCAAATAAAAAAAGCAAGCCTGTTTTGTAATGAGAGAAGTATATTGTAAGCTCCTCTGTATTTCTTCATTTCTGTACATACTACCCTAGAAACCCTTGCAGGAAGCCTAAAAAGGAGGTAATATGTTTACTAGGTCAGCCAAATGATAAATACAGTAAAAAAATAAAAAAGTAAGCATGATGCATGATGACACTTTACAGCGCTCTCCGTAGTTTTGCTTGTCTCTGATGTTGTTGAACACTAAACATTCTGTTGTCTTGCTCGGTGTCCAGCGTTGTGTTTATTTATGTTTAGTACATCCAGTAAAATTACCTCTGGCCCTTTTATCGTATTTGACAGGACTGTTCTTCTGCAGGCAATTAACATTTTAAGTACTGCATTTTGAAAACTTTACCTACTATGATTTTGTTCTTTATAACTTCAATTTACTTGCAAAATACACTCCTTTATGTTGCCTTTATTTAATTATTTGTCTGCCCATTATGTGGACTACTACTAGACAGCTTTTAGTCATGTTTGAAATACACAAGACTGAAAGGCAATCTTTCTCCTATCACAAGTGCTTTGAAGTCTTGAAAGCTGCCTGATACATAGCAAAAGTAACTGGACACTTGAATCAAATGTTTTTTGCAGGAAAGCAATTCCCCTGCACCCTGTTTTGCAGCAAGCCCCTCTCGCCCCCATGTTTATTCTTAACAAATTTATATTCTCCATATCAATTAACTGCCCCTGATTTTGCCTCATATTTTGCCCTGTCCCTCATAAAATATTTGATTTCCTACTAATTCACTGAGAATTGCAGTCAGTGCATATATTCATGCAAAATCTGTTGATCTATCAACTTTATAAGTGAATTAGAACACTACAGCATAAAATCCCTGATTTTTAACCTTTGTCCCCTCATTATATTTCAGTTTGCTTGTGATTCTTGAGTAAGAAAGTTGAGAGAAATTATATCTATAATACACTAGGTCATATAAATGTGGTGAGATTCCTCAAGATTGGAGAAATGCTTATTAAAGCTGCCTTTAAGTGAAAGGGGAGTAGGACAAACCCAGAGTCATATAGACCCTTATGTCTACTTGCATGTTGTGTTGAAATAATGGAGAAGGTAATACTGGATAAGTTATTGTCAGAATGGGATAGGTTGGGACTTGAAACCATATATCAGCATACATGTGTTGAAAATAGATTACCATCTGTAACATGATGTTCTATTACCATCTGTAACATGATGTTCTATAACAATATAATAACAGCTATGAATGAAAAATTTTGCTGTGATGTAATTTATACAGATTTAACTTCAGCATTTGACAGGGTCATACAGAAAACACTGATCAATAAATTATTACAACTAGGTATTGATGTACTCTTGATAAGATGGATAGCTACATGGCTTACAAATAGGACATGGCAGGCATCATACAGGTGAAATCCTTGGTTACAGTTATGGTGTCCCACAAGGCTCTGTCCCAGGCCCTTTCTTGTTCTGACTGTATCTTTCATACCTAACTTTTTCATCTGAGGTATTCTACAGTCTGTATGCAGACGACCTGAAATTGGGTAAACTGATTACGTGTTACAGATAAGGCATGTCTGCAAAATAACTTGACTAAATTCACTATTTGGTCCCAGGAGAATGATATGCTAATAGACATCAAAAACTAAGCATATGAGATTTGGGAGACATAAACTGAAAGGTGAATATTTAATACAGCACACAGTGATTGAAACTGTAGACTCATTTAAGGACCTGAGTATATGGGTAGATTCAGCTATGAGTTTTTCTAATCATATCAACCAATTGGTTAATGATAGTTATAGAACTATAGGTTGTATAAAAAGATTTATAAAGTCTAGGAAATCAAAAATGATGAAGTCATTGTTTGTTAGTTAGAAGTGTACTAATTGGTTCTCTGACAGAGTAGCTGATGCATGGAACAGACTACCAAATTACATTAAAGCAAGTACTAGTTTAGATATTTTAGAACAGCCTAGACATTTATTATGGGAACAAGTGTTTTGGTATATTGCGAAGCTAGAAGGGCATTAATGCCCGTGCTTGAAATATATATATGTATGTATGTATGGATGTGAGCTTTAGGTCATACAACACTGGGAAAGAGAGACAATCTCCCAAAACAGCACACATCAATGATCTTCATATTGATCACTGCTGCAGTAGCCTAAGCTGTTTTGGTTATATCCAACAAAAGATGTAACAGCAGGCCAACTTCCAAAGCTTCAGGGCATCTCTCAAGTGCCCAAACCATTAGTCAACTTGAGTTGAGCTGACTAAGCCTGGTTTAGGCACCAACCCTTTCACAGATTTCCTGCAACTGAAGGGTTTTTGAGGATCAGTGGTCGGCTAACACTGCTTCATTGCTGGGCAGTTCCCTTCCAGGAAAAAAAAAAAAAAAAAAAAAACTTCCACCTTACTTCTTATGACAGAAAATCTATTTTTGCTGAAGGAAAAAAAAAAATATATATATATATATATATATATATATGTGTGTGTGTGTGTATATGTATGTATATAGAGAGAGAACGATTTTAAGTTAAGAAAAAGTGCTTTTTTGTTGACTGTTACATGACTTTTGTTCACTTTTAAATGGGAGCATTAACTTTTTTTTTTACTTTTGTGAGAAAAAGTTGTTAAGCCTTATTTTAAACTGCTTTTTCTGTGTAAAAATGGGTGTTGTTATACTTTTTTGGACTAGAGTTATGTTTAAAGTGCTTTTTAATGTGTTTTATCTGGGGAAAATGTTTTATTTACAACTTACCTGTTTTACTATTGCTTCTGGTATAACTGGGGCTCTGACACCTTTTTTGGCCAACCAGTTCCTCAGTTCTGCCTTCTTTCAGTCACAAAAAGCAAAACATTGTTAAGCAGCCTTTGTCACTACAATAGCCTGATATAATGCCTTGTTGCAAGTGGGTGACTCTGCTG
Source organism: Protopterus annectens (assembly GCF_019279795.1). Lineage (NCBI taxonomy): Eukaryota > Metazoa > Chordata > Ceratodontiformes > Protopteridae > Protopterus > Protopterus annectens. The sequence continues at coordinate 572,133,150 of NC_056750.1, read as the reverse complement.
TGGCCAAAGTTGGTTCCTTGAATGACTCCTCTTTCTCCTTCGATCATTGTTGTAATCCCTACAGCCACCATAGAATGGGGATTAGAAACTTCCTCTGCATCTGCTGGTGTGCCCTTGGCATGCAAGTGAGAGACACTCTTGTCAGTTATGGGAGAAAGCAGGAAATGCCTCTCTGCTTAGCCAGAAAGATGTGCCCATCACAAGGGAGGTTATTGCTGGCAATGCTGGGTCTGTTTCTTCAGAAATGTTTGTCAAAAATAAACAAAAAAATTACATATTGCCCTCGTCTGTCTCAGTGACACCAGACAGGAGTAATTCATCAGACTTCTCTTCTGCTTTAATGCAGGCTCTTGATGAACCTTCCTTTATGAATGTTTCTTGTAAAAGAAAGAGAGTTTCTTATTTACTTAAAAGATTCAAGAGACTGAACTTCAAAATTAATGTGGTGGACAATGTGTGTTACTTCTGAACAAATTTCTGAATCAGATTCTGAGGAGAGTGTCTTTGTCCAGCCCATTTGAAAGATACTGTTTGTCTCAACAATTAGGTACTATGCATGCAGTAAGAAAGCAGTGGCAGGGAGGTTCCAAAAAGAAATCTGGCAGCCTACAGCACAAAGGACAGTCTAATAAGTCTGAATAACTATGAGGAACTTCCCTCTCCCTTTCAAGAATGTCTGAACCTGCATTTATCTCTTTGACAACAGGTTATTGCAGACAGATGGGTTCAGAGAATAAACCCTTGAGGGTACAGATGGCACTACCTTTTGGGGGGGTTTCTCCTCATCTGCCAGACCAAGCTCTGCTTTATCCTCCTGTCATTCAGTCCATGCTAGGTCCAGGGGTGATAGTGACTCTTCATCCTCCCTCAGTTATGGGAAGGGTTTCTGCTGCCAAAGAAAGAAACTTCTTGGAACCCAGTTCTAGGCCTTTCCTTTCTGAATGAGTTTGTGATGGTGCCCAAGTTCAAAATGCTGTCACTTCACAATGTGTTACCCCTTATTTCCCCTCTGAGTTTCCTAATGATATTAAAGATGCATATCATCACATTCCGATTATTGCAGTTATGTTTTCTGTGTCAGGATCTCATTTGCAATTCTCTACCTTACACTTTTGGGCTATTTATTGCTCCAAGGAAGTACACCGAGTATCTGGTTCCTGTGACAACCGACTGAAGATTACAAGGCATCCACATTTTTCCTTATTTAGAAGACTTGATTATCTTTGCAGAATCTCTTTCAAAGTATCAAGAATATCTCACTTGGGAATGGAATCTCCTAAACAAGCTGGGATTCCAATAAACCATTCAGAAGTGTTTTCTGACTTCTTCACACAAGATATTTTTCTGAGAAGTTTCCTATACACCTCAATTCAAACAATTTTTCTTGCAAAGAAAAGAATAGACCAATATTTAGATCTATTCCTATGGTTTTCCACTCAAACCTCCATCTCAGCTAGGGAATTTCTAAAGATTCTGGATATCATGGCATCTGTGATATTCATGATAGCTCTGGCAATATTCCAAATTAGAAAGATACAATGTTACCTGAAATGTCTATGCTCTCAGCATGAACATCCCTTGACTCGGTATATTCTAGCTCTGGATTTGTGAAAAGGGAAATTATGTGGTGGAGACACCAAGTTTCTCAGAATACAGGTCTCCCACTCTCCACTCCAGTGCAGTCAGTCACATCAGGCCTCTCAGACTTTGCCTTGGGGTTAGTATCAGTGGGCATAAAAGTGCATAGTCTTTGGACCAAAAAAGACAGACCAAGACACAGAAACATAAAAGAGATACTAACTCATAAATGCTCTTAGCTTTGAATCATCTGTGGTCCCTGGCACCTCTTCAAATGTTTACTGACAACACCACAACCATGTGGTACACAAGCAAGCAAGGGTGAGTCCTCTGTGCAGACTAGCCGTGGTAGTCTGGGATATATATTTTTAGCACAATTTCACTCTATAAGTATCTTACATTCCATCAAAAGGTAAACTGAGTGGCACACAAGCTGAATATGACCAAGACATACCCTCATGAATTGAAACTGAATCAAAGGGTCCTCCAAGATTTGACTCACGTGGCGAACACCTCAAATAGATTGTTTTCACTTCTGTTGTAAACTATTAGTTAGCAAAGTTCTGTTCCAAGAAGGTCTGGAAGACAGATAGCATTTTTTCACCAGACAGGTATATTCCTGTGTGCTTTTCCATCCTTTCTACTAATAACCAGGATATTTTTGAAACTTCAGAAGGCTTCCCCAAAGATCATTGTGATGACTCTCTTCTGGCCCAGGCAACAGTGATTCTTCCTTCTTCTGGAAATGGCCAAGGAAAATGACCAAAAGACCAGGGACATTTGATACATTCTGACCTCAAACAACTGCAATTGACTACCAGGATGATAGAGTTTGAATACCTGTTAGGTACCTTTTTTTTCTGTGGATGCATAGCAGGTATTACTGGTACTAGAAATTCTTACCTTAGCAAACCGAAAGGCCTTTTGAACTGCTTCCAATAAAAGATGCAGCACCCATTCTGGGCTAGTTTTTCTCTAGTTCTACATTATTTGCCTGGCAGTTGGCACAAAGAATTAAGGTTGTGAGCTGCAGTTCCTGTGGTATAGGGTTTTATATCCTCATCCTTCATAAAGGATTAAGGTTATGAGCTGCAGTTCCTGTGGTATAGGGTTTGATATCCTCATCCTTCATAAAGGATTAAGGTTGTGAGCTGCAGTTCCTGTGGTATAGGGTTTGATATCCTCATCCTTCATAAAGGATTAAGGTTGTGAGCTGCAGTTCCTGTGGTATAGGGTTTGATATCCTCAGCCTTCATAAAGGATTAAGGTTGTGAGCTGCAGTTCCTGTGGTACAGGGTTTGATATCCTCATCCTTCATAAAGGATTAAGGTTGTGAGCTGCAGTTCCCGTGGTATAGGGTTTGATATCCTCATCCTTCATAAAGGATTAAGGTTGTGAGCTGCAGTTCCCGTGGTATAGGGTTTGATATCCTCATCCTTCATAAAGGATTAAGGTTGTGAGCTGCAGTTCCTGTGGTATAGGGTTTGATATCCTCATCCTTCATAAAGGATTAAGGTTGTGAGCTGCAGTTCCCGTGGTATAGGGTTTGATATCCTCATCCTTCATAAAGGATTAAGGTTGTGAGCTGCAGTTCACGAGGTATAGGGTTTGATATCCTCATCCTTCATAAAGATTAAGGTTGTGGTTGTGAGCTGCAGTTCCTGTGGTATAGGGTTTGATATCCTCATCCTTCATAAAGGATTAAGGTTGTGAGCTGCAGTTCCTGTGGTATAGGGTTTGATATCCTCAGCCTTCATAAAGGATTAAGGTTGTGAGCTGCAGTTCCTGTGGTATAGGGTTTGATATCCTCAGCCTTCATAAAGGATTAAGGTTGTGAGCTGCAGTTCCTGTGGTATAGGGTTTGATATCCACAGCCTTCATAAAGGATTAAGGTTGTGAGCTGCAGTTCCCGTGGTATAGGGTTTGATATCCTCATCCTTCATAAAGGATTAAGGTTGTGAGCTGCAGTTCCCGTGGTATAGGGTTTGATATCCTCATCCTTCATAAAGGATTAAGGTTGTGAGCTGCAGTTCCCGTGGTATAGGGTTTGATATCCTCATCCTTCATAAAGGATTAAGGTTGTGAGCTGCAGTTCCCGTGGTATAGGGTTTGATATCCTCATCCTTCATAAAGGATTAAGGTTGTGAGCTGCAGTTCCCGTGGTATAGGGTTTGATATCCTCATCCTTCATAAAGGATTAAGGTTGTGAGCTGCAGTTCCTGTGGTATAGGGTTTGATATCCTCATCCTTCATAAAGGATTAAGGTTGTGAGCTGCAGTTCCCGTGGTATAGGGTTTGATATCCTCATCCTTCATAAAGGATTAAGGTTGTGAGCTGCAGTTCCCATGGTATAGGGTTTGATATCCTCATCCTTCATAAAGGATTAAGGTTGTGAGCTGCAGTTCCTGTGGTATAGGGTTTAATATCCTCATCCTTCATAAAGGATTAAGGTTGTGAGCTGCAGTTCCCGTGGTATAGGGTTTGATATCCTCATCCTTCATAAAGGATTAAGGTTGTGAGCTGCAGTTCACGAGGTATAGGGTTTGATATTCTCATCCTTCATAAAGGATTAAGGTTGTGAGCTGCAGTTCCTGTGGTATAGGGTTTGATATCCTCAGCCTTCATAAAGGATTAAGGTTGTGAGCTGCAGTTCCTGTGGTATAGGGTTTGATATCCTCAGCCTTCATAAAGGATTAAGGTTGTGAGCTGCAGTTCCTGTGGTATAGGGTTTGATATCCTCAGCCTTCATAAAGGATTAAGGTTGTGAGCTGCAGTTCCTGTGGTATAGGGTTTGATATCCATAGCCTTCATAAAGGAT